>NC_030850.1:13008847-13182669 GCF_000208745.1 Theobroma cacao
TAATTTCGTTTTAAATGAAGATTTTAGACTTTTAAACTCATTTTGAATATGAATTATGTGTTTTGTACTTGTATATTACGTTTTAGCCAGTTTCAAAATTTTTGAAAAAAATGACCAAAATACCCCTGTGAGACGAAAAATTAATATTTTATTTGTTTAAAGTTGGAAACAGCTTAAAATCTTTTAGAACACGATATTTGACAATGGTTGCTCACAAGGGAACAAAGAAACTGATAGTAAAGCCTTACGGGGTTTCGGGTTGACATTCCGGGCAATAAGTGTCTACCGGGACACCGCGGCGGTTGTCACGGGCTCGAGGGGAGTACCGGGTCGTGACATCAAGTGTTTAAAGGTATGATTTTTTAAGCTTAGCTTAAGATTGATCACTTTCATGCATTTCTCCTTATTTTCCATGGTTAAATTATGTGTTTTGATGATGGATTCAAATCTGATCATATGGGTTTAGAGAGAGAAAGTTGTTAGATTAATTTGATTTTGAACTATGTTAGTATTTTAAATTAGTTTAGCATATTTAAAAACAAAACAATAAGAAAAGAATTCATTTTCCTCCATTACCATTATTGGCTGAATTTTCTAGGGGAATATTGGCTGATGATCTTGATGTTTATTTGAGAAATTATTATGAATAATGATGAATTATGAGTCTAGAAAAATAATGGGAATTTTCGGAGCAAAAATACGAATTTTTACCCATTAGGGGTATTTTCGTAATTTGCTATCGAGACTGATAAATTGAATCTCATTCACAGTCACTATGGTAATTTAAGTATAATTGGAGTGTAGAAAGTGAGAAGAATTGATTTGGAGTTAAATTGGAGATAATAGGCCGAATTAGGTCAACAACGCATTTAAGCTGTAGTCGGATAAGTTGTATATAATATCATGCATATATGTCGAGCCTGAATTGATTTTATAATGGTTAAGCATTGATATGGTGAATTATGTATTGTACATTGTGGATAGGTGGTGAGCAAATTACACTGGTAAAAGTACAGAAATTATGCTTGAAGACTGAGATTATGAGTACATCGACTCCTAGAACTGTGAGTGGACAACTTACCGTCTTAAATATCTAGAATTATTATACTTGTTTGATGCTTTTATTGAATGGTGAATTTAAATTATAAAATATTATGTTTTCCAATTAAAATATTTTTTTAATAAAAATGAGATTTATACTGATTTTGAAATCAAATATTGCTTTGGGAAAATTGAGTATATGGAGACTGTGTTGAAATTTATGATTTTATATGTTATTGAAATTGTGGCTCATGACACTATGGTAGCATAATGGCTAAATTTTTGGGGTTGGCATGAAATATATGAACAGTTTTGGATTGGTCTCGGTAGACTGGATTAAATTTTATTCGCCATATTAAGCTACAGGAAATTTTATGGGTCTGGTGATATATTAAACGGTCACTGCAGTGGTGGGGGTTTCCGTGGACTGCCTATGAGAGGAGCACGGTAACTCAATTATATACTTACCTCCGGGGGGAGATGTTGGGTGAAGTATCTCCTGAGGTATGATTTGAGTGCACCTCACGTTCGGGCCACCACGTGAGAGTGAGACTCAGCCAACGCCAAGGAACGGTTGTGTGTTAGATGTGAAAACATGTTTATGGGTATGGGTCATTGAACAGCCTTGGCGGTCTCAGTGGGATACCTTGACGAAAGTACCTGCGAGAATGATTCTAGCAGGGGCCAAGTTTAAGAAATTCATAAGTCGGGAAATTTTGATGAAAAGAAATTGTTTGGTATAGATTGAAACGAATTTTGCGTTATAAACATTATTGAAATATAACGTGTTTTTTTTATATTGTCTCCATCTACTCGGCTTTAGATGCTTTTGATGGTAATTATTTAATCACTGGGATTATTTAATCTCACCTCTCTTCCTATCCATTTTTCAGGCTCAGGACAGTTTGTTGATAGTTGATTAAGACGAGAATTAATCTCGGAGTTGCATCATAGGAAGTAAGGATTCGTAACTTTACACCTTCTTGGTTAGTTGGGGGCTTACGTGTCACTGTAAACGAAATTTCATACTTTAATTATCTTTATTACTATATGAATAAATTTATTTTACTCTTACGCTACAAAAGTTATTTTAGGAAGACTTTGAAAATATTGTGTTTTAAGAAAATAGAATATTTTATTTAATGTTTTTATTATATTCAAATAGCTATAATTTTACTTTAAACGAATGTTTTAGACTTCAAAATTTAATTTAAATCATGAAATATGTGTTTCTACTTACATATTACATTTTTATGGATTTCAAAATTTCAAAAAAAAAATAACGAAAATGTCTCTGTGAGCTAGAAAATAATATTTTATTTTTTTGAGTTGGAAACAACTTATAATTTCTTGAAATACGAGATTTAATAACCGTTGCTCACCGGGAAGATGCGAAAGTTGATGCTAAAACCTTGCGGGGTTTCGATCGGCATTCGAGGTAATGAATGCTTATCGAGACGTCACGGTGATTGTCACGGGCCCGATAAAAGTTTCGGGTCGAGACAAGTCATCTAAATTATAAATAATATACGAACAAGTTGATTTGTAATTCTTTCGAAAAAATATATCAAAAACCGAAACTTATTCAAAGTTTAACTAGAAGTTTGTGAGAGTGCACCAACTCAGTATGCGTATAACTTTCAAAGTCGTTTTGATTACAAAAGCAAAACCAATAAGTGAAAAGGACAGGAAATCAACCAACATTTTTGAAAAACCAAAATAATTTTTTTTAAAAAAAATTAAAAAACCTTCTAGAAATATGAGCTCATCTTCTAGAGTTTGAGTTGATTTTGACCTTACATTTCAAATAAAATATCCGAAATACTTTTTAAAATGCATGTAATTTCATCGAAATCCTACTATGGTTGTTAGGAAAAAACTTTATAGGTTAGAATTAATATATATAAATGAACAAAGATTATATGTATTTTTTAAAAAATATTGATATATACATATATATATATATATATATATTATATATATATATATAATATTGTTCATCCATGTGCTTAGAGACGGAAACCAAGAAACAGATGTGTTGGCCAAAGAGGGAGTGAAGAGGGAGGTGGATGTTTTGGAGGTGCAGGCAGGCTTGTGAATGAAGAGTCCACACTGCTGAATGAAAATCTGCAACTCACTGGAAAACTCTTATTGATTAGAGGGAATTTTTATTTTGGGCTTGTATGCTGTACAAGGATCTTAGCCTTGAGATATGGGTAGGAAAGCTTCTTGGTCTCTAGCAACCAGCTGATGTAAGCCGAGTTTCTGTTTATATTTTGACAGGGGCTTATACTGTCTTCTCGTACCGGAACTAACTGTTAGCTTTTTGTAATTTATTTATTTATTATTATGAAATCAAAGTTGCCTTCCAAAATAAAAAAAATAAATTGAAAATTTTGGATTTAACCACCAGACCAGCCCAGTAACTAAAATTCCCTCCAAATTTTCACCTACCATAAATAATAAATTCCTCTGACACCCTTCTTCCCAATTCTCATCACCCAAAATGCAACAGCTAACACCTTCCCACACTCTCCACCAACACTTCCCTCACGCCCTCCATTTTTCACTTCTCCGATCCTCCAAAACCCACCCAGAAACCCAACAGCTCCACGCGTTTTCCCTCAAAACCGGCCTTTTCTCTCACCCTTCAATCTCTTCTCGCCTCCTTTCTCTCTATGCCGACCCCGATATCAACAACCTCCGCTATGCTCGCTCCGTCTTCGACCAAATCCAGCTGCCCACGTTGATTCTCTGGAACATCATCATCAAATGCTACGTCGAAAACCAACAATCTCATGAAGCCATCTTCTTGTTTGCCCAACTGCTTCATCATTTTCCGCCCGATGAGTTCACGTTTCCTTGCGTGATAAAGGGATGTGCTAAGTTAAATGCTGTAAATGAAGGGAAACAGATCCATGGGTTGGTCTTGAAGCTTGGCTTTGGATTAGATAAATTTACGCAGGGTAGCTTGGTCAATTTGTATTCAAAGTGCGGCGAGATTGCTTCTGCTCACAAAGTGTTTGATGGGATGGGTGAGAAAGATTTGGTTTTATGGAATTCTTTGCTAGATGGGTATGCGAGGTGTGGGGAAGTTAAGGTTGCGATGAAGGCGTTTGAGGAAATGCCTGAGAGAGATTGTTTTTCGTGGACGGTTTTGATTGATGGGTTGGCAAAATGTGGGGAGGTTGAGACTGCTAGAGAGATATTCGAGAAAATGCCAAATAGGAATTTAGTTTCGTGGAATACTATGATTAATGGGTATATGAAAGCTGGAGATATTAATTCCGCTTGTAAATTGTTTAATCGAATGCCCAAAAGGAATTTGATCACATGGAATTCAATTATAGGAGGGTTTGAATTGAATTTGCACTTTGTGGAAGCTTTGGAGATGTTTAAGAGAATGTTAAAGGAGGAATTTAGGCCTAGTCATGCAACGTTAGTTAGTGTCATTTCTGCAGTCTCTGGATTAGCTAGTCTTGGTAAGGGAAGATCGATGCATTCTTACATTGTTAAAAATGGAATTGAATTAGATGGGGTTGTCGGGACAGTGTTAATCGAAATGTATTCCAAGTGTGGGAGCATTGATAGTGCTCTAACAATTTTTCGGACCATATCCAACAAGAAGTTGGGGCATTGGACTGCTATAATTGTAGGCTTGAGTATTCATGGTATGGCTGAACAAGCTCTAGAATTCTTTCTTGAAATGTGCAGAATTGGTGTGAAGCCTAATGCTATAACTTTTGTAGGTGTGCTTAATGCTTGTAGTCATGCAGGGTTGATCAATGATGGTCGTGGATATTTTAATACAATGATAAATGAATATGGAATTAAACCTACTATAGAACATTATGGTTGTTTGGTGGACATGTTATGTCGAGCTGGGGATCTTGAAGAAGCAAAAAATATCATTGAAGAGATGCCCAGGAGAGCAAACAAAGTAATTTGGATGACGTTGCTTAGTGGTGCCAGGAACCATGGAAACACAAAGATAGGTGAATATGCTGCTCATCATTTGATTGAACTGACTCCAGAGACTATTGGGGGTTATGTTGTTCTTTCTAATATGTATGCTATAGCTGGTGAGCCGGACAAAGTTTCTAAAGTAAGAGAAATGATGAAAAAGAGGGGATTGAGAAAAGACCCAGGCTGCAGTTCAATAGAGCATAGAGGTGTGGTTCATGAGTTTGTTGTGGGAGATAAATCACATCCCCAAACAAAAGAACTTTATTCCAAATTGAGTGAGATGGCAGAGAAATTGAAACTTGCGGGACATGTTCCTGACACAAGCCAAGTGTTGTTGTACATTGAAGAGGAGGAAGAGAAGGAAGCTGAATTGGAAAAGCATAGCGAGAGGTTGGCCATTGCCTTTGGTCTCATCAATGTTGAAGCTGGGTCTCCCATTCGCATCATGAAGAACCTTCGTGTTTGTAATGATTGCCATTCTGTAACTAAACTGCTCTCAAAAATCTACAGTCGCGAGATTATTGTAAGAGATAATAGCCGCTTTCATCATTTCAAAAATGGATTGTGTTCTTGCAAAGATTTTTGGTGATTGCCTCAGCTGCTGGCTTACGTTAATGATTTTTTCACCAGGACTGAATGGGATGATAACTTTGAGGTCTTCAGTTATTGTGTGCATCATCACTTTTGAGGGTTTATAGAAATGGCTAGGATCTTTTTCTTAGGCAATCTTGACATTGACTCCACCTAATTCACATGAAATGCATTGAGTCAACTTTCATCCTTGTTGACTTCAAAGAAGAACTTCAATCAACAAGAATTACCACTCACTTGCTCTGCATCTAGAGACCATATTAATTAGCATCATCAACATCTTTTCTTTTCTTTTCTTTTCTTTTATCAATTTCCCACAGACGAAACCGCCACTCTTTTTGCCACGACCACCTTGCCATGTGTGATTTCCTCAACAAATCAATGTTACATTCAACATATTTTTGGAACATGTTAGACAGAGTGGAGTAAGAATATAATATCACAAGAAAAGTATCCATATCAGTGAGAAAAAATTCTCTATTCTATAATCCAAGGTCTGCCCCTACTGTCTTTAGATCTTCAACAACACTAATTCTCACTCAAATCCAGAAATTCAATAAATTGCACCGCTAGAGCAGTCAAGAATGATCTCACATGCAACTAACACTTTTGTCGTAATGAAACTACTCTTGCATGTCTTCCATCTCATGAACACAATCTGTAACAACACAGCTCCCGGACCATCACCTTTGATCACTACTCGTGCTTCATGGTTGCATCTTGTTTTGCTAATTTCTAGCCATGCCTCTGATTCCAACTTGTGACTTTTATCACTCTTTATCATACATTACAACTCTCTGAAACTTTCCCAAAAAAGAGAGTACATCTTTCTCTCTCATAATTCTAAAGGTTAAAAGACCTACTCTATATTTATAGATCAGTCCTGTTATTTGATTACTCAAAGTTCCTACCCATTAAGGACTCTTACCGTATTATAAATAAATTAAGCGCCAAATAATTCTCGACCAATAGAATTTTATGGGAATCCAAACTGATTCTGGATTAAAATTTGAGTCAAACATTTAAACGAGTTGTCTATGTTAAGTGCTGCAGAGAACCATGCTTAAGTGCTTAGACCTGTAAAGTTTTGTTGCTTGATCTTAAGAAAGTCAAAGATATACTATTTCATGCACAAAAGATCTGAAATGTTAATTATACAATAGCCCCAAAGATAAGCAGTTAACTTACATCTGCACTCGAGATATTCAACACATGCCACGTAGTGATTAATTTTACAGCTTTCAAAGACATACCATTGATCTATCTAAGTTGTTCATTTTCCGGGGACAAAGTTAGTGGCATAAGCCCATGCATTGTTGGTCGCCGGATCAGCAAGGTGGTCGAAAAGGTTCTCAATGGGACCCTTTCCGGTGACAATAGCCTGGACGAAGAATCCAAACATGGAGAACATTGCCAGGCGGCCATTCTTGATCTCCTTAACCTTCAACTCTGCGAAGGCATCAGGATCATCAGCCAATCCAAGTGGGTCAAAAGCACCACCTGGGTAAATTGGGTCAAGTCCTTCACCGAGTGGTCCACCACCGACTCTGTATCCTTCAACAAATCCCATGAGCACAACTTGGCAAGCCCAGATTGCAAGAATGCTCTGAGCATGGATAAGGTTTGGGTTGCCAAGGTAGTCAAGGCCACCCTCGGAGAAGATTTGAGATCCAGCCTTGAACCAAACTGCCTCTCCAAACTTGACACCGTTCCTTGAAAGAATTTCAGGGAAGACGCAGCCAAGGGCACCAAGCATAGCCCATCTGCAGTGGATCACCTCAAGCTCACGGTTCTTAGCAAATGTCTCTGGGTCAGCTGATAATCCAGCGGTGTCCCACCCGTAGTCACCAGGGAATTCTCCAGTTAGGTATGATGGGATTTGGTCAGAGAATGGACCCAAGTACTTTGGGCGGTCAGGGCCATACCTGTTTTTTTGTCAAATTATAGGTCAAGTAATCAGATCATAAACCAGAAATATAGTTCACTCTCTCATGTTTTTTCTCTACAAAATCGTTTTGGACATTAGATGTTAGATTTCCACGCAACAAAACGAAAAATGCTCCTAATGTTCAACTTAGGCTTTGTCTGTCTCTTCGAACTATAACAAATAGTTGACATATATTTCAGTTGGCTTAATTTGAGCCTGATTGTGACTAGGCTCTGCTCCCGTACAAACTGTTTTTTTTTTTTTCAAAGTATTATTGTTTCACAAGATTTGGATAAACTATATTGAATTAGACGGGAAATTGTTCATAAAAGATACTACCAGCTAGTACTAGGAAGCAGCAAGAAAAATGTAATTACCAGATGCTGGCGGGAGCACTTTTCACAGTTCTGCGCATGGTAACACGACCGCCACCGAAGACACCGACCTTGCGGACGAGCTCATTGGACTGCTTCAAAGCGGTCTGGCCAGCGAAAGCTGATTGTTGGATAGCGGAGGTTGCCATGGTGATGCCTGAGGGCTGAGGCTTTAAGCTTAACTTGGTTCTGTTTGCTTAAGGATGGTGCAGTCTGTTTGGGCTTGGGGGAGAGGAGGGGCTTATATCGGAAAAGAGAAGATGTTGTGGATCAGGAAATGTATATGTCAGCTGCACCCTATTGGTTGCTGCATGAGATGTGGATTCGCATGTTGATATTTTGCAGAGAGGTAGAGGCTGTGGTAATGCCACATGGGATTTGACAGATCTTGTTGGAGGTGTTTTAGGTGGTGATGAGAAAGCCAAAGCCACAGATGCACACAACTATCCAAATCGTATTGCGCTGGATGTTGTTGATCCATCTGCTTTGAAATATCATAATTGGGCCGGGCTATTTGCTCTGCTTTAGAGCCCCATCCTCGCGCCAGATACTAATCTCTACGAAATGTTAAAATCTTTGCAAACTAATCAAATAATTTTTCATTTACCCGAAAAATACTTAAAGATTTATATTTTTTATTTAATCTTTTAATATTTTAATTTTATTCAATTTAATCTATATAGTATATATTTTTATTCAATTTAATCCTTATGACACGGTAAAAAAATTTTTTTTGACAGACTTTTGATCTGTCACGTGGTATTGACACGTCAGCATTGCTACATGGTACTGTCAAATCATCATATTAATATCACGTGGCATACCACGTCATTAAAATATATCACATCAGTGCTGATGTCAGCAATGACATCATCTTTTTAACAGCAAAATAGTATGTCATTAGAGAAAAAGATTTAATTAAAGTAATTCTCAAAATCAAGAAATTAAATTGCTTTGATTTTAAGTGCAGAGACTAAATTAAATAAAATGTATAAGTACAGAGTCTTGGTGGATATTTTGACCATATTTAAATTCCTGATATTGATGTTTCATTTGTAAACATTGATGTTACAAGGGAAACCAACAAAGCCAAAATTTAACAATAAGCCAAAGCTGAGTGAAAGTTTGAATGTTGCGCATGACCACATCTACTAAAGCAATGCCTTTAATAGTAGATTCATTATGAGCTTGGGACAATTGATAATTAGGAACAACGGGAGCATGAATTCCTTAATCACTTTTGTTGTGTGGTTAGCATGATTGAAATTACATCTACATGTAGGAAAATTTGAATCTCAACTACACAGGGTAATTGTTCCAGTCATCTGCTTTTGATACGTGCATCCCTAGGTTGAAATGGGGTTCACGCTACATTCTTCAAAGCATTAAGGTTAAGACCTTTACAGAATTAGCTACTTGTGTGCGTTACATGGAGTCAAGCATGTCAACAGTTAAAAATCAATGGGCTTTTGTGCAAGAGCAAAATAAGGGCAAGAAGAAATAAGACATTTGCAAAAGGAGAAAAACATTTATTAATGAGACTGAAAGTAAGCAGTATTATGAACACCAAGCCTCTCAAGATGTCCACAAAGCTAAAGAAATTTCAAAAAGTATAAGCCTACTTCTTCTCAAGATAAATGTAAAAATAAGACCTCTTTGAAGAGATGACGAAAAAAGCAGTATCTCTTCCTGACTCAAGAAACATGTCGAAAAACCTCTTGAAGGCTAAGCTCATTTAGATGTCAAAAATGAAGGGGCCTGAAGAAGCTGATTGAGTGAATGATCCTAAGTATTGTGAGTACCATCGCTTGATTAGCTACTTTGTTGAAAAATGCTGCATTTAGAAAGATAAAATCAGGAGGCTTTAAAATGATGGACAATTTGAGTTTGAGGAAGAAATTACATAATCAAACTTAGCATCCATAACTAGTATGGTTCTCAACCTAATGTATCGAGTATAACCAAAAAATTTGCATCTTTGGTCCCCATGTAAGGGAAGTAATTGATCTTCAAGAAAATGGGAGCAATACTTATTGCGAAACAATTGAAGGTCAAGACAAAAAAGAATGGATCCTAATTACCATCGAAGAGGTCAAGAGACTTCCGTCAAAGAAAGTGTGAAGAGGATCCAAAATGGTGAAGGATGCAACTCAATGTAAAGCAATTCCATTAAGGCATGAAAGTTCAATTATGCACAAGTCCAGACTGCTAATCACTTTAAATGAATTCATGCTAGTTTAGCTCAAAAATGAAAGGTTGGTTCCCACACCTCGTTACCAAGGTGATGAAAATGTTGAGAATGAAGACAAAGTGGAGCTCAATTCTAATCATTTTTGCACGTCAAAGATTAATTTCTCTACTGAAGATTTTTACTATGATTTACCCTATACTATCAATTTCTTTTTGTTGTGGGATATATTTCTGAATAGAAGATCAATCAAATCTTAGTAAATGATGGATCTGTTATCAATACACTTCTTTTAAAGACAACGAAATAGTTTGGAGTTTCCCTAGATGAACTATCTTAAAGACAATGAAAGAGTTTGGAATACTCAAATATTTGGCTAATTAGTTGAAGCACGATATCTCCTTTAAAGAGTAGGGTTCGAATCCCCTTTTCATCGATTAAAAAAAATAATCATGCGATGATTCAAGACTTTAATTAAGGAGAGCAAAGGGTTCTTGGGAAAGTTAAACTCTAACTTGTAATTACTAATATGAAATCTAATCCATTATTTCATGTGATTAATACAAAGACAATGTAAAACATATTGTTGACCATGGATACACCAAAATGAAATGATCACTTCTACATTCCACCAATGCTTTAAGCATAGTTGCAAGAGTTTAAAAAAAAAAAAAACCATAGCAGAGGTATACTTGTAAATGAAGTACAACCTATACAAATTCAGCAAAACAATGGAGGAAAATCATAAGGTGGCCTTTGGTATGAGGAAAATAGGAGCATATTTGCTGTAAGGTGTCCAATTAAATTATATTATAATGTTCATTTTGTAACAGACTACTGCAATGTAAGATTGTAATGCAATCACATTACATTACACTCTACAATATTATTAAAGATATTTTTACCCTTTAACTTTATTATTTTGTTAAAAACATTTTGTAATGTTAATATTATTAATAAAAAATATTAAAATAAAATATATAATATAAGANAATATAAAAAATTATATTAAAGAAATAAAAATAAAATATATATTAAATTATAATAAGAAATGAAAATAAAACATATGATATTAAAAATATATTTAAGAGATGATATTAAATAAAAATTAACAATAAAAAATACAAGTATATTAAACTTGCATTTAATAAACAAAGGTAATTCTAA
Source organism: Theobroma cacao (assembly GCF_000208745.1). NCBI lineage: Eukaryota > Viridiplantae > Streptophyta > Magnoliopsida > Malvales > Malvaceae > Theobroma > Theobroma cacao. Next base: position 13,020,102 of record NC_030850.1, read on the forward strand.
AAATTAACATTACATTCCCGGCAAAGTAATTGTAAACCAAACAGCTGCAATGTTATCTTCTCTGCATTTTAATTATTATTTTGCTTATATACCAAATATTGTAATGTTATTTTTCTTACAATCACATTACCTATAATCATATAGCATTGTAAAATATCAAACGCCACCTATCTATAATTACATTGCATTCTAAAGTACTAAACGTCACCTAAAAATAAAATGAAAAGAAATTGTCTTCGTCTACTAAGGAAAATGAAATAAATCTTATTAATATTTATAATCAACAAAAATTATAAACCTTATTAATATTTATAATCAGAAAAAATTATTTCAAGTAAAAGTGATTCAAGGGAATTAGAATTCTTATTTATACTTTGGATAAATCTTATTAATATTTAAAATTAATAAAAATTATCTAGAATAGTAATTTAAATATAATGAATAAAAATATCCATTTTCACCAATTAAAAGTACAAGCAGCCATACTTTTATAAATACTGGATATTGTATCGCATGTGTTGTATGTGATTTGACAGGCTAATTACATCAAAAATTATATTAAAAATTGTAAAATTCATTTTCTACAAAATATTTAAAACAAAAAAACAAAATTAATTATTAAATATATTAAATTATAAACTTTAAGCAAGATAGATGAATCTTTAGCTAAATAAAAATTTATAAATTTGTAGAAAACAGAATAATAATTTTAAATTTTAAAGTAACAATCCACTTGGATAATAAGATGAAAGAAAAACAATCATCGCTATAAAAAAAAAGTGAATTTGCGTGATAAGAAAACTAATATCAAAATTACTAATAGATAGAATATTTCAAAATTTCCAATGAAGTATTTATTTATAATAGTGAAAACATGAAATAGTTAAAAACTCTTAGAATTCTAACTTTTAAAAATGAGTAGAATTATAGATTAATTAGATAATTAAATTAGATTAGAACTTTGTTAACATAGATAGTATCTAATTGAAAATTATTGAATGGAATTAAAATTCTTATTTATAAATTGAATAAATTTTATTATTTAATATTTATGATAATAAAAATTTTTAAAATCATAATTTTAAAATATAATAAATAAAAATGTTCATTTCATTGATCAATATTTTTTGACATTTATACTTATATATATAAATATATATATATAATAAATTATAAACGGATTATAATAAGAGAGATAATTACTAACATGTTTTAACCCATAAGAGAATTTTGTCAAAGGAAATGCAATATGCACATATCAAGTGACAGCCAATTTTTTGGAATTTCAAGAAAATTATTATGATTAATTAATTTCTCTTTCGTCCTTAGCCTAATAATGTGTCATACCACTGGGGAAAGACCCTCTTCTATTTTGGCATGATCCTGTACACAACCCAGCATGATAGCAGTCAGCATTAGCTTGCCTGCATACGGGAAATCCCTATGTTGCATCAATATTGCTTCTACAGATGAACGCTTATCATTCAGACTGGCTGCTTCTAAGTTTTCTTGTCTCAATGGCAGCACTTCATCAAATCCCTCTTCAATGGTTTCCGCTTTCGGACCATAACACCTATTTGAAGCCTGGAAAAGTATAGTTTGACTTAGCTGTTGCAAGGTTTCCTCGTCGCTCCACCCTTCGGTTACAGACGCTTCATAGAGCTGGCTCCAAGGATCCTGATCAGCAGCATTCTTCCAGCACTCTTCCAAAAGGTTCCTATGGCTCTTGCGAAACGATGAGCTAGTCCATGCAAATACATCAAAAACCTGCAAAGCTAGCTCTCTACTACTTTGCAGACACAGCTCAATAAGCTCCTCAGGACGAAGGAGATGCTTTTCAACATGTTGCATCGTGTCATCAGTAGGAAGAACTTCCATAATTTCTTCCTGCAGAAGACAACAAAAAAAAAAAGAATAAAGCAGATTAATATATTTGCATGTACCAATGCACTTGGAGCACTTGCGTAACATGATATAGAATGCCTAAAAGATTTCAAAAAGCAATCTGTAATATAGAATCTGAATCATTTTCCTAGTCTTCTCTGAGATTTTCAGAATCTCTCATCAAGAAAGAAATAGATGCAGAAACAATGAGAAGTAGGATAATTCACTCACATGACTAAAAATGACATTAAGGGCTCAGAGTGAGCCAAATATCATGGAAATTCTCATCAGATATTTTAGATGCCATATGGAATTCCATTATTCTTTTACTTAGAATAATACCCCATTACTTGCAGAACATCAAAAAAATATTATAGGAATGAAGAAATATAATAGAACCTAAGATCAGAAACTGTTTCGGAACTAGGCTAACTGATATTTTAGTAAACATGGAATATGTTGTTCTATTAAACAGGGGAACTACGTTGAACAAGAGAGGATGGAATTTCCAACATGCTTGCTTAAATAGTTCAATGATGGATAATAAGAGATGCACATGGCAGCATCTACAGCTTATAAAAACTTTTAAGAAATTTCGATTTATAAATACCTAAAAATTAGAAAATGTTTCACCCATGGACTGTATGTTCACAAGTAAGGGTGACGATAGGTTAGGCTAGTCAGCCGCTTGAGCACAGCTCAGTGAATACCTGAGCTCAAGCTTGAATCATCAACTGTTGAGAACTGCCAGAGCTTAAGCTCAAGTAGCTCAGAACCAAATTCAAGTTTTAATAGGATAGCTCCACCTACATCCCATGTGGTTTTAACTTATATTACATAACACCCTGTGATTAGTCCTATTCTCATTGGGGGTTACCCTATAAAAGTCACCCAATAATAATACCAAAATACTCTCAATTCAAAAATTATCCTCTTTGTTCACACTTATGGGCATTTTTCTAATTTTACTAAGTAACCCTTATAAGAACTTATCAACAGGATGCTACTTGAGAAAAAAAATCACAGGATGCTATTTGGAAAAGGGTTTATATTTGATGCACTGCTAGTATATAGATTCTACATGCTATAAGTGAATCAATTGTTGTCACCTCGTAAATAAATATATTTAAAAGTTGAGAACCATCAAAAATAAATACTCATAATTTAAAAATATTTATTTTGGAAACTTTTAAACTTTTACCTTTACACTTTTATTAGGTGACAATCTATGGTTAAGAGATAGTGTATAGATACTATACACCAACAGGGCATCAAATATAAACCCTTTGGAAAAAGTTTAAACCACAAGAAGTGTAGGGGGGAGCTTACACATTTAATAGTCAGCACAAACAGCTTGCGAGCCAAATTGAGTTTCCAATTCTTTTAATAATGTAATATATACATCAGTATAAACTATTAATATTTATCTATATATTTACAATTATTAATCAAGTTTCAATCTCCAGCTTGAGCTTTCCATTATCTCGATTCAGCTCAGCTTGATTACACCCATGTCCAGAAAGTATCACAATTTAATATGAATCACTAGAGATCATGACCTGATAAAGCATGCATCAGAAAGGACAAAAGACAAACACAGGGAAAAAAGATTCTCCTTGAACCCAACAAACCTGCAATCTCAAAATCTTCAAATCAGCTTCTATTCGTTTCACTTTTGGCTGAGAGTCAGGATCCTTACCTGATCATTAGGTGATAAAGAATCAGAAAGGACCAAAGGGAAATCAAAGAGCAATTTTGTGGGCCTAACCTAACAATAGTTAGAGCTTTAAAATATGTTTTTCGACTATTGGACAAGGAATATAATAAAAGAAGCAAAAACAGAGAAAGAATCATTATCCATTAACGATAGCATTCACATAATCCTTCAAAAAACACCCTTAACAAATGTAAACACTCTTGATAATCCAGATTATATTAACTAAATTTAACCATTTTCATATATTTATAACCATAAGCACCCTGCATTACCTTTTGGAAAAGTCCCGCTAGCTCTATGCATCCATGTCATTTTCCTTATTTTTCCATTTTGATCAAAAAAATTTTCAAGATTTCTCCTCTACCAAATCAGCATTTTATGACAATTGACAAAAAGAATGAAACTTTCCCATAAAACAGAAAATGAATTCAATGGAAAATACAAACCAGAACACAACCAAGAAATAAATGACAGCTAAGAAAATAGATACCTGCAAAGGCAGCTATCATGGAGAGGTTCAAAATTCGTCTTCTGTCAGCCAAAGTTGGTACAGGATTTGCATGGTCAGCATCAGTCTCATCTTCAGTGGTTGAAATAGAGTCCTCTTCTTGAGAAAGAGCCAATATATGAAGAGTTTCTGAAGCTGCTGAAAACTGATGAAGAAACACTTCATGAAGCCATAGGAGATCCCGATGATGATTTAAGAAATTAGATAGATCTTCCTGGAATTCCTCCCCAAGCCTTAGTAGCTTAGAAAATTGCTTCTTTTCATAAAGCTGCTTAAACACAAAGTAACTGAATCCACCTCTAGGTCCCACGCTCTCATGCTGCACAACAGATAATCTAAAGTTATTGTAGAAAAGCAGTGAGGTAACAAGGGGGAGAGAGGGAGAAAGCAGAGAATAGAGGGAAATCGGGCAGGAAAGGAGGAAGGAGAAGAGGAATTTAGGGACATTTTTGAAAAAAAAAACATGTATATTGGGGAAGGAACATAGAGAACCAAAGAGGGGAGAAATCTCAGCACTCAAAACTCAACTTTCACTTCATGATACTCATTGACTAAAAGCTACTAGAAATTGAAATAAAATAGATACTTATAGGCCATATCCTAAACCCTAACCTAAATTCCAAATACTATCTACAACCTAAATACACTAATAATTCCCAAAATACTAAAAATAACACTTGAACCTACAAAAATAAACAATAATAAGATTACAGTGAACATGTTTGTTCCATATATTATGGCAACTTGAAGCAAGCACTGCTTAGGAAAACGTAGGGAGATTTGTCCAAAAGTTGCCAATTGTGCATGAATAGTGACAGCACATGCTATTGCATACCTAAGAGGGGCGATGGCGCATGTTCAAGAAAATCAATGAACTGAAACAAGAAAGTGTGTCAAAGCAAACAACCATATACATACCATAAGATTTCTGAGCAATCCTGAATCATTGAGATCACAACATATGTTCCACATGGTCTGGTAGGCTTCATGTTGTTTTGATGTTGACAGCAAGCTTGAAGATAGTTTTCTTAGGATTTCTTGATTGTTCTCTTCTATGCTCTCAGTTATGTCCTGCAAGGATAAACAATTCAAGGATGTGCACAATTGGACAACAAGGAAGAAAAGAAGATATACCGGGTAGAAAAAGATTAACCTGATTCCCAGCTTCTACCAAACCTTTAACTTGTTGATAAAGGGAATCAAGAAGTGCATCCCTTCTACTCCAGTACTCATTTAGAAGACCTTTGTGTTCTTCTCCTCGCTCTATTTTAGCAGTGATAGCACCACTGGACACCTCAAGTAGAACTTCAGTTAGTGCTTCTAGATGAGAATATAGTTCTGATTTTGCTGACACATCAAGTTCCGATGTTTCCTTTAACAGCTGAAGCATGAAAGAAGCAATGCTCCACAGCCCATTACGCACCACCAGTTGACAATACCAAGGTGTTAAGCCCTCCGGTGGTGGATACCATAGGTGATACTCATTTTTGTAGTCCATCGCCGCTCGAAATATGGTAACACATGCATTTGAGAGTTCACAAGATCTTTGGATCTGAATTTCAACTGGCTGCTCCAAGCTGATTATATATTCTAGATGTCTTTCTAAGCAATAAAACACCTGATCAAAATCAGATACCTTGCTATAGAATACTTCAGCATTATCTCTGTCCATCAGAAGGACAGTATTTCGCCGGGCCCTCTCCCCAACTAACTGAATAAGATCCCAAAGAGCACCTGAAATTAGAGTTTCAGAACTTAAATGTGTGGAGCCAACTCCAGTTGAACGATTTTGGCTAATCACATTCTGTAGTTCCCTGAGTTGAATAATTGCAGAGAGCTTTTCACCATGTTCTAAGATGATTTGCAAAGAATGTCCTGCCAAAAAGCAATAAGTTAGGGATGATTTCTCTCCTTTTGTTTCTTTTATTATAAGGCAAGACAGCCTTGAAATAAATTATTTCACTCTACTGGGGAGACAAAATTCCCCCAGACCTGTACTAAATGATAAGGAAGGTGAAGAAATTGCGGCCAGATATAGCATCAAGAATAAAAAACTATTCACATGGTTCATGTCTAAGAGAGTCTGGCAATGAAAACAGTATTTTGTTGCATCACAAAGAAAGAATCTAAGATGCTACTCAGTTATCAAGATATGACCACCAGGAAAAGATAAGAACCTAAAATGCCACTCAAAATTAAAAATATCACCTCCACATGCTCACTTCACTGCAACTTGTTTATATATTGCAACCAGGAAACGCCCAGCTAAGTCTACAAGGTCATAAATTAACATATATGCTAAATAACAGTTCAAAACCAACCAAAAGGTAGATTCCTACTTAGAGTTCATATGCAGTGTACTCTGAAACATGGTGGAGACTACATAGTGTTGTGCACAAATAAACTCAAAAAGAAAAAAGGAAGAAAAAGATAAAAAAAAGAACTATCATACTCTGTCCAGAACATAACTCCTCATGGCACTTGGATAAAGCAAGAAACTGAAGAAATTTTTGATGCTTCTGCTGTTTATCCATGAGTTGAGCAGATATAATACCCAAAGAAACAATTTCAGCACCTCTTGTAGTTGTCCAGTGTTTAGCTAAGGTGTCAACAATTGATTTGCTTGTACGTACAAAGATACTAGTTTCTCCATCCCTTTCAAATGCCCCAGAATTCTTCAGCTTTTCTAGTGATCCATCAACCTTCCCAGATATCAAAAACTCATGGAAAAATTGACCTAGTAAAGCTTCTGATTCTTCATCTTGGGCAGTTCGGCGTATAATCCCAGTCATAACAGGTGGCTGTCTATCACCAGCATCCCATGCATCTGAACTAGCCCTTCTAGGAGCAACATTGCCAGCAAACATAAGGTTCCTTCTCTCTTCCTGTGCAGATCCTTCATTTGAGCTCCCCTTGCGGGACAAGCTTCGCTCAGGGGGTTCAACCCCACCAAGTACAACAGCCTTTTCTGGTATTGCCCATATTCCTGCTTTCTCAGTAAGCACAACCCATGCACCATCTTCCCCATCATCAGTAGAAGGAAGAACCGAAGCATCTAGAACTTTTCCAGCATCATAAGGTAAGTCAAATTGATAGAGCCAAGTAGAATTTCTATAATAGTGGGAGACTGTTGCTGTTCCGTCACCAGACAATATGATTGTCGATCCTGAGGGCTTGCCGCCAACTTGAAGTCTCATGGAGAATAAGAAGTCCTCGTCTTCTACCCTTGCTTTTGGGATTATTACTTGGATTGGAGCTTTTTTCTCTAAAACCCTTTCATGTACATCAGAGGATATGCTTACCCTTACCCCAGACTTATATTGCATGGTCAAAAGAGAATATTGAGTGTAACTTGAGCTGCTAACCCGGTCCTTGCAGAAGGTGGCAACAAGAACAGTAATCACTTTACCAGGATCATCCACTTGCAGGTCCAGAGGCCAGATTCGTTTTTGTCCAGCCAGATCCTTCTTAATACCCAAATCACCATCATTACCAACAATTTCCTGTGACCAAAGCTTTGATACTTCTATATCAGGACAGAGTTTGATGTTAAAACACTGTATTTCACGATCTGTCAGTAGGAGAAATTGTCGGTTGTGGTCTGAAACAGAAAAGTATCGAAGACGCCATATCATTGACCTTGGATATCCCTTGCTTCCTACAAGTTGACCAATACCAGTGCCTTGGGAATTTTGTATGTTTTGATATACTTTATCACATTGAATGCCACTGGGGCTGCAGTAAAATTGCCAAAGCTCACCACTGGAACTACACGCAAGGGCAACACATACATGTTGGGTACCGGGAATTGCAGAAGCGATCAAAGAGTTGAAAGAACTTGAACCAATAAAACTCATTCCATGCCTACTACGTTGCTGCTGCCTGCTTGTGGTGTTGTTGCCATCAATAGGTGAAGAAGTCACCAATGATTCATCAGAAGATGCAAAACTGGTAACAGGAGCATTTCCCACATCAGCAAAGATGTCAGACCAGTATACAACAGCTCGAGTTTTTTGGTTACACAAAACAATGCCAGCAGAGTAGCAATCCTTTGGAACTTTGTTTGTTCCTTTCGAGGTGCTATTCCAATTGACAACAGTAAGCAACCAATTATTACAGTGATAGGAATTTCTCCCAACATCTGCATTCTCTAAAACATCAGAAGGAAGTTCAAGAGTAATACATTTCTTCGAAGCTGCAGATGACAAATAACTCCAGATAAAGATTTTGTTCCCACATATAATCCATGATAGGCATGTTCCCTTTTCCATTCCACCCGATATACAAACATCAGCTGGCACATATTAGACAGAAGCATCAAATTAGCCTTTTCAAAGGAATCACATAGAATCTGGAAATAGTTAATCATAGGAGCCAGCAGCACTGACCAGGAAGACACTTCCGCAGAAAACTGGTCTGTTCATCATGAACAACTTGTGGGAACTCTCCAACAAACACTGGCTTAATTGGATCTAATTCATCCCCCTTCTCATTCTTGTTGGCTGGTGGAATTCTGCATACAATAGGACACAATATTAAAAATATTACTAACCAAGACTTTAAACCACAGACAGACACAGAAAGGAATTAAATTCATAACTCTTGAGATCTATAAAAACATTAAGATGCAAACAACTTGATGCAGGAGCAATATGAGGCATAGAGCTCTACCCTTGTTTTAGATTTGCAATTATCTATTTTTAGGAAGTAAGGTATTTTGGCAACTTTTGTTTAGGTTCATTGGGGTTTTTACCTAGTAACTTGGAGATGAAGCACTGATACTAAATACATAGGCTTTTCATATTTATTCTGGAGTATGTTTCTTTGTTTTAATGACAGGTTAGAGTTTGCAACTCTTTCTCTTTAAATTTGGATGTGGTTCTAAATGAACCCTTACAGGTTAGGCATTCTTTCTTTCCAATCTCCTACTCATCTAGCCATGTATTTTATTTCCTCTATTCTTTTTTAATTATTTTCAACATTAATCTCTAATCAGATCTAAATCAAGGCATAAATCATAGTATAGGTTGAGATCTAACTCATCCTGCATCACAACTAAAGCATGTGTAACCTACACATAAAAGGCAATTGGAACCATTATTTGATGAGACGTAGAAGTAAATTCCTTGAAAAGTTTTCAGAAAAATACAAAGGAGTGAGGCCAATTGCAAGACGATTGATCAGAAGACTCAACTTTTTAAGATTGCAAAGCATGACTGCGGCAATTTGCACGTCATGCAACATTCAGTTAAACATCATCCACAAGAAGGAATAACCTCAACTGTTAAACTAATCCTAGCCTTCATTTCTTGAAATATCCAGCTTCAGATTCTTCAACTAAAGCAAGTTTTATTAGAAAAAAAAATTCTACAGTTTAATTAGGTTCTATTCTTGCTTGCACAATCCCACATTTCTTCAGCTTAATTTAAGGAGCATAATTTCAGAATATAACTCATAGAAGAAACCTTTTTGAAAGGGAAATACAAAGAAATACGCACAAGATTATGATCCAAAATTCAAATTAAATTCCAACATTCAGAAATCATAAGATTCTAGCTCAAGCAGAAAGCTCAAAATGAAACAGCGAATGCTACCTAGCAAGAACAGACAAGCGAGGAGCCCAAGGAGCGGGAGTGCCAGTGTTTGGGCGATCGGGAATCGAAGTCTCGTGCGCTGATTTACGGTTCACAGTATATGGAGTAACAGGAGAATCAGGTGTGGCTAGATTTTGGCCTAGATTTCTCTCCTTTCGTGAGCTTAATTTGCTTCTCTTCAATCCTGGTGAGAACATTTTTTCTCTTTTTCTTCCACTGTTTTGATGGGGGGGGGGGGTTTAGGGTTTACGAGGGTTGTTTCTTTTTTGAGAAAAATGGAGTGAGGCTTCAGAGCGTTGGAAGTGGGAGAAAAGAAATTTGAATTGCTTTTCGGTCATCAGAGGACAGAGGCTATCCCATGCGGTTGGGTCCATGGCTTTGATTTAAAACGCTTGCCTTAGTTGCTTGCCAATTTTTTTTTTTATTATTATTATTTGGATTGGGTTGGATTGCATTGGATTGGATGGTTAAATTTTGTATTGATTTGTAAATAAAATCATAAATTTATATTTTTATTTTAAATTAAAACCGAATTTTGAGGAAACTCATTTACTATGAACCTTAAACTAAGTAGCAATCAAACTGAATTATTAAATAGGTTGGAGTTGTTTCTTTTTTCCCGAAATAAAATTTCTTGTCTAATTATTTATGGAATAGCAATTTCTTGGTCCTGACCCAGACAGGTATCGGCATCTTTTCTTTTAATAACACCTAACCAATTTGTTCAAACCCTAAAACATTGTACAAGTTTTTTCTTTGCAAATAAAGTTGGCGTAAACACAAACGAGAAATTTGCAAGACTTACCTCCAATGAGTATATCAGGCACATTAGAGTCACAAGCTCCCATTATATTAATTAATGATAATAATGATTTCCAACCAAGATTAGTCGCACTCAAAACAGCAGATGCTTCTCCAGATATGAAAACTTAATATATAGATTCTAAACATACAAATAAAGATATTATTTTCCTGTATTAACGGGGAAATATGCAGCATTTTGGGTTTCACATTTCAGAAGCTTTTCAAATTGCACAGTCGCAGCTTCAATTTTTTCAGACAACACAAGCGCTGTAGCATCTCTGCAAGGGAATGTGAATGTCCAAGAGTGAATATCTTCACTATGGTACCTACCAACCTATCACCATTTCCTTGATACCAATATAAATGGCACTCTGCTTCACGGAATAAGACACATGATACAGCATGACATCAACAGATGACAAATATATTAAAAAGGCTTGTATATGTAAAAGAGTTCTTGAAGGAAGAACTATCAGCAACTCCTTGACAGATTTAAGACAAAAAAAACGTTTAGCTTTTTCCCTACTTTTTGCTCCCTAAACAACAAGAAAAACTACATATACGTACATAAAAGCATAATTTGCATCATGGTTCCAGCTTCAACGAAACAACACGTGACTGTCTGTTGCGCTTTGCCACCTTGACAAAGACTACTGAAAGGCAAGAAGGAGCCCACCATGGCCTGCGAACTTTTTGCTCTCCTTTTAGGCAAGCCACTGAAGAATACATTTTAAATATATCAATCAATTTGAAACGTTTCTACTTGTGAGAATAAGTTCCTCTTGTTTGTGCACACAACAAACAGAGAAGAGCTCCCTAAAACAAATTGTTTCTTGAATAGCAATCCCAATATCACTAAACCATTTGAAAGTTACAGCATACTGTGGCCAGCCTCTCTCATGTAAACAGGCATCAACAAATCTTAATCCAACCAGTATTCCTATTTTAGCAATTCATACACAAAAGGCACTGCTCCCCCTTGGGTGTCAGAAGTTGTTGTTTGATGAGAGTGGGCAAAATGTTCATGCTTCGTAGGTAAATGATGCATACTGTCTTGTTCCAGCGAATCTAAATCAGTCAATGCCTGGTTGCTAGACAAATAATGCATGCACCAGAGAAACGCTCCTATGTTTTGAAAACCAGTGCAACTGAAGAAATACTACTCACAGAAATATGTCTCTTATCATAAGAACACTGACAAATAATCAAGCAATTTTTAAGATTGAAGTAGCTTCCAATGATTGAGAGGCAAAAGTTTTTTGCATGGAAAGAGAGCAAGCGAGAGAGAGAGACCTTTAATTCGTCTGAGTTCCTTGCATAGTGTGATGAAGTCTCCCCACTTCATATGGCATCGCCTTATAAACCGAAGAATTTGTTCAGTTGTGAACATGGACATGCCTTCTAGGTATTCCCCATTGACACCATTTTCTTTGAAAATCTGGCGGTAGCTACCTAGATTTATCTCTTCCAACCACATACCAACATCCTGCCAGGATAAAAAAGACCACAGCACAAAAGCATGCCATTGAATCAAACGTCCATATCAAAAACTACTCATGTTAAAGGTTAAAATGACAACATGTTACAAATTCTTCACCAAGAAGGAACTGTTGGTTTAGATAAACATCATAAAATGAACACATTTTGCAGCACTGTTCAGTAGTAATGGCTCAATTTGTGCAAAATTACCTTGTTACTCAATTTTCCATTTTTCTTTTGGGGGTTAACCAGATGTGTCACTATGAGTTTCCATAATCCGAAAGGTAATGATGATGAAAAGAAAGGTCGTGTGCTTAATTATTTTCTCCATGTCTAGCCTTCAAAGTTGCATGTAACAATGTGCATTGTTGCTACGTTGGTTCACCAAAAACATGCAGTTGTTGAATGCCTCATCATTTGACAAGCAGATACAAAAATACATGTCGTCCATGCAGGATAAAGATATATAAATACATAGCTAATGCACCTTTCAAAAAATTAAACATGGCATTCCAAAAAGGTCATAAATGTCTAATATCTTGAACATAAACAGACCTGTCTTCAAAAATGAATACCCAACTGATGGACCTATTGATTTTTCCAGTCATCCTCCGAAAAGAAGTCTCCCTCCAATGGGGACTTCACCACTAAAGAGGTAACACCAAGTTCCCACGCTAACTCCAAAATCTGCACCCAGGAAATTATTTTCCTTTTTCTTTCTTTCTCACTTTCCTTTAGCCTTTAGACTTGAATAATTGACAACTTGTATGAAATTGGGGTAATCTTGTCAATTGGGAATATAACAAGTTTGCGTGAGAATATCTTTAATTAGAATGTCAACACAACAGATTGGGTTAAGGAGAAATTTGATATACAATATCGCAGGTACCAAGACCATAGAAGCACTTATCCACTAAGTTGTTATGGTTGGACAGCCACACATCTAAGAAAATTTCATTTATCCACTCAAACAACATCACCGTGACCTTCGCCAACAACCTTCAATAAGGGTGCTCATCACTATAAATGCAAGTTTTGACACAGACAAAATGAAATGCAGAGAAGATCCAATTGCAATACATATCTGAAACCACAATCTAGGCTCGTTTGTTAGGGCAGTGTGTGGGGGCTCCTCACCACTGCACCCCCCACCGCACTGCGCTGCCCTAACAAACAGGGCCCTGGTAATCAAAAAGCATACAGTATACAAAAAGAAGAATCACCACAAAACAATATCAACACCTCTAACCCCACAACTAAATAGATCATGCCAACCATCCCAACACAAAGAGGGTAAAAATAGCAACATTGAACAATCATTTTCTAATGAAATGCTAACAGGTCATTCATAAACAAGAGGGCAGGCTCAAAATCACCTAAAACAGAGCCAACAGAAAATTGGTTCATTAAAATACAAGTATTCTATACCAGGAGATAGAGAAAGAGAGAGATTGAAACCACAAGGTCCAAGACCATAGAGAACTAAATTTTCATTTACCAAAATGATAACAAGGAAACCGAAAAACAAGTTTCCTTAGCTAAGGCCTAATTTTGATCATGAGGAACAACCAATAAAAATTTATCGCCTTTACGATTAATTGATATCAATCCATTCACTTTAACAGTTTCCAATAATCAAAACCAAAAATCAAAATATTACAATAATTAAAATTTTTGACAATCAGCAAATACCCATTTTTCTCTTACAGACTCTTTTTTTTTTATATAATTTAATCAAAATAAGTGAAGAAATGTCACCATCAAAACTTCCAACTGAGAAAATGATAATATGATTAGCAAAATTCCCCATTCAAGTAGCAATACTAAAATATCACACAAAGAAAAACTCAAGATCTAAACTTTACAGGAGTAAAGATCCCAAAAAAAGAAGAAGACGAAGAAAAAAAGAAATACCTCAACAGTCCATATGAAGAAATCGAGTGGCTCAGGCGGGTTTTCTTTGCTCATCTCCTCTATTATTTCAACCAAAATTCACCGATTATATTTACCACCAACTTCCCATCAAAATTTACCGCCGCTTACAACGAAAATCTAATTAAAACCAAAAAAAAAAAAAGGCAAGAAAGAGCTATCCCTTTGATTCCCGGCAAAAGAAAAAAAGAAAAAGGAAAACCAGAGAAAAAATGGTTTTGAGGTTAGAGTGACAGTTGTTGAGATCCCAACCCTTCTTCTCCTTTGTTTTTTTTTTCTTGTTCTCTTTCTTATTTTATTTTATTTTTATTTTTCTCGGGAAGCAAACACCAGAGCGAGAGAGAAAGAGATGAGAAATGAGGAAAAAAAAAAAAAGGGAAAAGCCTACCGTGTGAGAAAGAGAGAGTAAGAATTTTAGGTTGGATTTTTTTCTACATTTGAGATTTCTGAGAATTTAGATTGAAAATTATCTTAGAGAGAGAGACAGAGGAACGGTGTAATAATAAAGAGAAACAGGAAAAAATAGGAGAGAGCGAGTAAGAAGTTAATGTAACATACTCGCACTGTTGGCTTAAGATTTAGTTTGGAGTGATGGGTCATCGTTTCGTTGCTTTTTTTAGTTCTCGTCCTTATTTCCCTTTCCCCACGCGATCTATGTCTCGGTCCCCCCACGCGCTCTGTTTTCTCATTTTGTGTTGTGTGTTTGATTTTGTTTATAAACAGAATTTGCCAAAATTTGTAGTACTAGGTTATGCGTGAGCAAAGGAGAATATATAAGATTTTGAAGGGAAGATTTTAAATGGGCAAGTGAAAAATTAGAATGAATATAATTAGAAGTAAAACCTCATCATATATCACCCTGTTCCACTGTTGTTCTATATTTTTCTATTTTATCCACGTCCTAGCAAATGCAGTAGAGTTGCTATTCGTACACATATGGATGAGCTCTAAATTGCTTGGAATTTATAAATGCATTATCTTCTTCTATAAATTTTGATTCTATAATTGTCTTTCTTCTTACCCGAATATATTATATAATCGTTACTCTATAGAAGTATGAGATTAACACTAAGATTTTTGGTAATAATTTTAGATTAACCTCAAATTGTATGATAAGGAATGAATTTTTAACTTCATTAGCTATGTACTAGTTAAGGAGTTTTTCTCTTACAACTTTTTTTTTTTTTGAGATATTAAATTTGGTACCGATTTATTTGGTATAATTGAGAACATAAAATTTTTACTAAAATCTCATTACACTCTTATCATTCGAATTAAATCCAAATGAGTTATTTAAATTATTTTTTTTCTAATACATACCACCACAATCATTTTTAACAGCAATATTATCATTATACTCGAGTAATAACGCCAAACATAACAATTAATTACACGATCACAATGCCTCCCCTTTACTACATAATAGTGAGTTATCAAAGTTTTAATTGATTATGTTAGTTACGTCTCTTTATTGACACATAAATATACATGAATGTATCATGCATATCTCTATTAATTTGGAGAGGAATTTCCCCAACATAGCTTAGAATTTCTCTCTCTACCTAAACCCTTTAATATCTATTTATTTGTGTAATTTATTTCTCCCTAAATCATAGTTGGTCTTGACTACCTACTCTCTCTCTCTCTCTTAATGTTGTTGTTACTCTTGGGTTTTACCTCTGTTTTAAGTTTTATCATCGCTCTTCGGTACCATATTGCTCATTAACTTCCTTCCATACCATTATTCCCGGTTGCAAGTGTATTGAGGCTTAGTGCTAATAAAATCACTTTGCCAAAAAAAAAAAAAAAAATCTTTTTATCCACTTGTCAAGATAGGTAAACATTCATTTAAATTGGTAATGTGATTATTTTTATTAGCTATATTGTGATCATAATAAAATGTTACATTAAAATTATTTTTTTTTCTTACCAAATATTGCAAAATAATTTTATCATTTACGTTATAAGGAATGTTCATTAGAAATATATTTGATGCATTTATAGTCTTGACACCTCATTAATAAAGTATTATTTTGAAATAAATAAAAAGTTGATATTAAAACTTGCTTTATCTACTTTTTTTTTAATATCTCATTAATAAAGTGTCAAGATTTGATGATTTGACGTTATATAAAAACTATACATGATTAGTACATAAAATATAAAATCAAGTTAATTACTTATCTCGTATAGAACATTTTGTGTGGTGTGGAATGAAAATATTAAGTATACTTCCTTATATTTTAATAAAAGAATTACAATAATTATAACAAATTGTGGTTGTACTCTTATGCAAACTGCACATTTCAAATAGTAAAAGCAGCAGTTTAGTGACTTTAGCCTATGTCTCAAATAGATTCTATAGAAAATAAAGGGCCTTAATTCTTTATCAAGACAACATGGCCCATCTCATCATTAATCTTTTTCTTGAGTTACTTACTACACCTCATAATGTGATCAAACAATAAGAGAAAACATATCAACAAGAGATTGGTTCAATTGGTACTCTTTGTCTCCATAAGAGAAATTTTAATTTTAAATTTAAATTTTATCAATAATTTTTCCATTGATGTTAATTATTTAATGATTTTTATTCCACGTCTAACACATATCTTTCTTTTATCTAAAGCTAAATAACCTAATTACGTTTTGATATTTTATTAATAAATTATAATACTTTATTCACCTCGTAATTAGTATTTAAATTTGATTTTTTTAATCAATTTTTAAAATTTGACAACTTTTTATTTGTAAATAATTATTAAAAAAATACTCTTCCAAAATTTTGTCTAAATTAGGTTCGAAATGTTTATTTATTAAAATTTAATTTAATTAAATGTTATAAATAATTAAAGTCAAAGTTGAAAAGATCAAACTAAAAAAGTATTTAGGAACTACTGGGGTAATACCGTCTTTCTTAAGCGATAAGGGCAACATTGTCCATTTGGTTTTTTCGTAGAACTATTTATCTATTTTAACAGAAAAATAGGTAACAGGCTAAAAACGAAGACACGGTCTATTCCAAAGTATCTAGTTTTCAGTTTAGTCCCACGTGGTCCAGTCCTGTCGAGATTGTGCAATGTACCGGCAAATGATTATGATGTAACTGGTGGGGGGCCCATCATTCCTTAATAAAAAATGGCGGTGATTAGGGTAAGTAAACTGATGAATTGGATTGTATAGTTTTATTATGCATTGAAACTTAAATCTAACGGTGATTAGGGTTAGGGATGGAGCTAGTCAAATTTTATTGGAGAGGTTAAATACAATTAAATAAGAGTTAAAAATTTTAAAATCTTAATATGTTAAATTTAATCAATAATAAAATATTGATAATAGAAATATGAAACTAAATATAAAGCTATAATTTGTAAAATATAAATAGTTAAAAACAGTATATAAGATTAATAATTTTTTATATAATCAAAATTATTCAAATACTATTTATTCAAGATAATTTCATTTAAACTAATATAAAATGTAAAGCATATAAAAAAATATATTCGAGTTATTTTTTTTTTATAATCAGGATTAATAAAAAAATGATACGTTGATAAAATTTTAAATAATAATGTAATATTACAACTTATATTTGNTATTTTTTTTTTATAATCAGGATTAATAAAAAAATGATACGTTGATAAAATTTTAAATAATAATGTAATATTACAACTTATATTTGAGAATTATATAATAATTTATTAATTTTTAAATATTAAAATCATAAAAAATAAAATTTATGTAATATAAAAAAGAAGAATATAGCAAGTAGAAGGTAGATATCACATATTACATAACAAAAAAAAAAAAGAAAAGAATATGGTTAATGGTTTGTAGAAATTTGAGAAAGAATATTTATAGAAACTTATAACATATGAACAAATAAAAAATAAATATAAATAATAATAATAATATAAATTAAAAAAATTTAAAGTTAAGTAAGATAAGTGAAATCATATTATTATTTTTTATTTATATTAATTATTAAATAAAACATTATTTTGAGGGAGGTAGTAATAGAATATATAAAAAAATTTAAAAATTTTTATATGTTATGGAATAAATTTTAAAAGTTTTGGGGGGCCATGGCGCCCCCATCACATAAGGAAGCTTCGCCCCTAATTAGGGTAAGTAACTAGGTAGATTGACTTATATGGTCCTATCATGGATCGAAACTAATTAACATATCTAATAAATAATGGAAGACTCATATTTTTATATCAAAAACTCACTCATCTTTCATTGATGTGAGATCTGTAACATTTTACCCCACTCAATTGTGCAACACTGTCGTTACATTGGCTTTTTTACCCACAGAGGAGAAAGACTCTTATACTAATCTAGATCTACCTCGATCTTTGTATCTCTCATAAGACTCCACTTTTAGAACTTAAGTAAGCTTATAAATCACGAGTTCACGTTTTCAACCCAAAAGACATATTTGATAAGTGGTGGAAGACTAATGTTTATATAGCCAAGATCCACCTTATTTCTTTTTGTTTTTTATGTTGAAAATTTTTCAAGGCCTAGCTACCGTATTAAAATTTAATTAATAAATAAAATAAATTACATAAGGAGGGCGCGAAACACCTTACCTTTAGATTTGTAAGAAATATCGAGAATAAACCCTACTTAAGATATTACTTGCCATGAATTTTCAAACATGCAAAGAATGAGTAATAGCAATGGTTTATATAAATCTAAATAAAAATAATAATAATAACAAATTAGGAGTACTACTCCCTCATATTTATTTGAACCTAACATATGGTAAATTAAGTTTATCTAATTATAACATACCTCGTAATTCGCATTGCTCCTGAGTGAAAACGTGCAACCCACACCATTTATTATTGATGTGGGATATGTGATAAGTCCATCATACTTAAAAATTAAATAGATTAAATAGTTTTAGAAAATTAACTAAAACTCACTAAACATTAGGGAAGACCAAACCTATCAAATATAAAATTGATTCGGTCGATTCGGTTTTAGATTAATGGATCAAAATTTTATCACTTTTTTTTTTATAAATTACAATATTAAAACTTATAAATTTCATCCATAATTATAAAATATACAAAAAATCTAAATATAAAAGAAAACATACATTTGTTTCTTCACTCACACTTAGTAAAGGCTTGGTTTACTTTCCATCAACACATAAGTTCGAGTTCTTATACAACAAAAGTTTAAACATTTTATATTTTATTAATAAATTAATAATTACAAATAATTATAAACTTTAATATATTTATATTAAACTTTACTATATAATGAATAATTATTAATAATAATGTCTTTAGATATTCATAATATGTTAACATTAATGTATAATATAATATACTTAATATTACTAAATTATAAACAAACCAATATTATTTTATTCTTTATTTATAATATATTTTTTATTAATTATTAACAAAATTAATTATTTTATAAAATATTAATTACTTATTTATAATAAGTATAAGTAATATGTTAATTTTATATAGTATATATTTATATGTATTACTTTATTATATATATTTATATATGAAATTAATGACACAATTTATATGTTATAATTTTTATTTTAAAGTTTGTATAAATATTAACTAATTATAAATAATATGTTATTAAAACTAAGGTGATAACTAATAAAGTTATTAAGTGTAATCATATAAATAAAATTTATTATAAGTTGTAGTAATACTCATGTACAAATTAAATATATGTATATATATAATATATTTATACAATTATATATATTCATAATATTTTGTATTATGAAATATTACTAAAGTGTAATAATTATAACATATTAATAAGTGCGATATTTACTATCATATATTATAATGTTAAGATATAAGTTATATCTTTTAAAATATATAATTTGTAAGTTCATATTAATACAAATTTATAAATAAATATATAATTAATATTAAATTAGTATAATTTAATTTATATACGTACATATAATAGATTATTATATTTTAAGTATATTATTAATTAAGTTTATTATCAATTCTTCTTAATATATATATATATACAAAATATTTTTTATATGTATATAATTAGTTTAGTTTAGTTTTTTGGATGAATTGACTCAAAAATTTTAAAATTGAGAACTTTCTAAAAAATCAATTAGATTAAATATTTTGAATTAATTGATTCAATAGATCAATTAGACTAAATCATTTTACTCAAATTAGATTAATAATTAATCTGATTTAATTTTACTCAACTTCGACAGTGATGATGTTGGTCAAGGTTAAAACGAAAATAGGTCATGAAAATCACGGTAATGTGTGACTGGGAAGGCCCATGGCTCAGGTGCACGTGTAGCATGTGGTGAAGTTAGGGTACAGTTATGTTCTGGGCTTTGGCTACCGCATTTTAAGGATTGCTGACTTCGAATTAGAGGCGCGGGTGGATCGGTTCAATTTTCTTCATGTTGACAAAAATACCTCAAATTTGTCTCTAAATTTTTATATTAAATTAATGAAAAGGATTTTTGTTGTTATTATTCTTTCTGTCGTAAATTTATTATTTCTATTTAATTTTCATAAAATTTAAGAAAAATATTTTTGATTTTAAATTAAAATATTATTTTTTTATAAATTGATTTTTCATAATTTTTAATGTTAAAAAGTAAAAAAATTATGGAAAAAATATTAAATATTTAAAAAATTATAATTTTGAGATTTTTAAAAAAAGATTGACAAACAAAATGAGCAAAAAAGTATTTTTTTTACAATAAAAAAATTGAAATTCAAGTTGAAATCATATTTAAAAATTATTATATTAAGATCAAATTTAATTACATTATTATTATTATTTATTTTTTACGGTCGAATAACAAAAGGTAGCACATCGCAGCAGTGATTGTGATGAAATGAGTCTTGCTTGTGTGGACTTTGGAAATGGGAACAGCCTGCACATCTTCGCCCATAATCCTACTTTGACCGCCCGCATTTTCTTTTCTTAATTTGGGTGAGCCTCACTTTCATCTATTTATTTGTATTTTTCCTTTTAAAAAAAGAGTCAAAACCATTTAATATGAGAATTAAATAGATTAGTGAGAGGCTGCGTAACGCAATCTTTAGAACCCAACTTCATCAAAGGAGCCCAAACACAATATGAAATCGACTTTGCATCACATTTGGCGAATAAAGACATAAGAATATTAAGTATATGACAGTCTTACTATTATATCGAAATATGTCTAATATAGGTTAAGTAAGCTAACTCTTAAGTAGTAATTGACTTCGATTAACATATAACTTATTAATTATGTTAATAAATTAATTCATATAACTTAGCACTTCTTGATTATTGAAACTTAATTATTAATATTCAATTACTAGAGTAATCATGTTTTAATCAATTAACTTCTAATTGATACGTCATATGGTGTGTAGAGGGTATATTATTCAATAAAAAAATTGTATATCACATTATTAGTAAAATTTTTGACATGATTATTTAATTATATTATCTGACATCAAATAATTTTTTTAAAGTCCAAATCGTGACATGGTTTTTAACGTAATTACATAAGTTATCATTTTTACCTAGGAAGGGAACAAATTATGAATTATTTTAAAATGGTATGGAATATATTTAGACAAAAGCCTGAAAATGACAATTACAATATTTGCGAAAACCAAATTGCTTTGCCTTTGATATGACTTAAATGGAGACGTTTTAAATTAGGTAAAGTCTCAATTTAGTAATAAAAAGCTTTTAAAGAAAAGGTGAACCCGCATTCACTCGCTCTCCCCACCTTGTCCAAAATGAAAATAAAAGGCTTAGGACCGTAAATAAGCATATTGAGAGGAGTGTTTGTATAGCCTGATAGGTACGGGCATCAACTTGTTGGCCATGGTCCCTAGATAAAAGCTGAGCTATGTTCCCCAATTTGCCCTGGATAAGAATTAAGGTTTTGAATGCCAAAGGCACATGCCGAGCTGGTGCAGATACAAGCAATGAAGCCACGTAAGTGTGATTGACAATTGTTGCATGACTCCCTCATTATTGATCAGCACAAACAGAAATCATGCTTTGGACAAACCACATGGTCAATCAAAACGCCATGATTACAACCGCTGACTTGTTTGTACATACGGTTCATAATCAGTCAATCAGTGCTGAATGGTTCAGCAGTTGTACTGGCATTTGAGAAACCAGTTTCCAGGCGTCAAAGTTAGATGGCTAAACAAGGAAAATGTTAAAACTCCCAGCCAACAAATGCCCATGGCAGACGAAAAGCAATCTTACAAGCGCTTCAGGACACTCCTTTCACAACACTAGATTCCCAGATATACGGGTACGCATGGCACGCAAACAAAAATCGGTAGTTGGATTTGAATCCTTTTGTAGGTCCCCATCACAAATATCATGGCCAATACTTCATCCAGCACAACCATGCTAGATGCCTTTCAAAAAAAAAAAAAAAAAAACCCAATGCGTGATCCTTTTAAATGAACAAAGCTTGAGAGATTTTGGTAGGACAAACAAAGCTTGATTTAAGTGCACAAGTTGATAGCACTCGGACAAAATTAGGTTTGATGAGTTTGCTGATGGGCCACAACTTAGCTGGCAGAGACATTTTTGCAAAGGTGACGACGCAACTGCTTTTCCAGGACAAAAGCTCGCAGTAGCATCTGAACAATAGGAACTAGACACAACAACAAACCCTGATTTCCACCATATGTTGGTTGCCCCTAACAATCCATTCCCAGTCGGATCCTTGAGTTAAGCATCACCAGACCGAGTGGCAAGATCATTGCCCCATCAAGGGTCAGAATTAGGGAGAACAACTGCCACTGGTTTTGGGCATTAAACAAAAATCAAAGCCAATTAACTACAATACCATTTCAAAAACTCACATACATTACATTCCTTTGCGTAACAATAACCCAATAACCAAAAATTAGACTGCATCAAATCATACCGGTAGGTTACAGCTTATAACTTTTATGATGATAATTACAAAGCAACACAAGTTTTTCACACCTAAAATCTAGCCTGTGCCCAGAATAATCGTACACAGCATACACTTTTGAATTGTTAGAACGAGTTGATTTCTTTCTTTGCCAGAGAAGAAGGAAAACATCTGGCTTGCAACCTCAGAGTAAGAAAAATCACACAAGAAATAATGCTGCAATAACTCACCAGTTGAGCCAGAATAGTGGAACCCTCATAGCTGTGTTGCTGTGCCTTCTGAGTGAAGACAGCAGATGAGTATTCCATTTTGAAACATAACACAAGTCGTATCCTTCTGATAATTTACTCACCATGGAACTTTGGAAGTCTCACCATTGAACAGCTAATCCAATTGGGAAAAGGAACTATTGGTCCATCAAAATTATACAAGGGCAGGTGCCTCAACAAAGCTGTGATCCCCGTCTCACTCTATTTAACCACCAGTCACGGTGATTCAAAACAACATTGACCCAGAAATGCAAAGAACGAGGAGAGAAATGCAAAGAAAAAACACTTACAAATTCCAACAACCAACAAAATTTAGAAGCCACTGCTGGAATAAGTGCTTCCAGATCTAACAGTTCCTGTGGGACCATTACTAGTTTTGCTAATGACCCCCTTTCCAAAATACTCAGCAATTACAGAAAACCCGTCCTTCGAGCTCTTAACTAGTTGGAAGAATCGATCTTGATCTTTTGAATTCTGTTCCAAGCTTCTCTTCATTTCCATTACAGATCTGTACTCAGGAGCACACTCAGGGCATTCCTTTTCATTATCACCAAGGCAACGTTGATGAAATGAGTGCATACACATGAAGTGGACAGCTGGGAGGTCAAGGGTAAAAGTGCAAGCAGTGCACTTGCTCAGCTGAAATATCCTGGCATTTGTCCTAAGGTCCTCAATTTCTTTTCTCATCGTCAATGTGTCTTCCTGTGCAATTCAGAGACTCCTTGAATTAAAATGAAAAATAAAGAACAGTGATTGAACATAGTTCTTGTACTTGCGATATGATTATCATGGAAAATTTCAAAGCATTAAAAAAAAAAAATCCATCTTTCTTCACGGCTTCAATCATTTTGGAAAGAAATGGACAAATTTTATGTTGTGTAAGTTAATGGGCTTCACAATGAAGAATGCATGGTATGCCACTAAATATGAATTCTTTACTGGTTTAATATATATGAATCATTTCCGCCAAAGAAACTAAATAACTGAATGATGCAAAGGGCAGCAAAGATTATCCATTGCAGCATTGCAGTTTTAAATTACAATTAATTTGTCTTCTTTTCGCTCACATGCTTAGAAAATATTGTTTTAATCTCTTCATGATACTTTAATATATATATATATATATATATATATATATATATATATTTTAAATGTGGTATGATATGGAATGTTTAATGGCCACACTCTCTAGATAAATAATTCCTGAAACTATTAACGGATCAATAACCACCTTCCACTGCAGGTAGGTGATTGAAAGAGAGGTAATAAACCTTGTAACATGAAAAATCATTGAAAGCAACTTGGTACACCAACCTGATACTTCTCTATAGCCCGTCTGTCCTCTTCAATCAGCTTTGATTCTTGTTCAAGTTTCCGAGCAATGTAATCTTTAATAACAGATAGTGTGAGGCATGGATTCCTTGAAAGTGTCTGAAGGACGATAATGGGAGGCAAGATGTCATCCCTTTCTATATAGGTCAATACTTCTTTCACTTCTTTAGAGCAATCTTCCCCAAGTTCCCCAAAATACTTTAGAAGATCTGCCCAAAGAGTGGGATCCCCTCCCTTACCAGAATCCCCTAGCCTTTTGCAACATGCAATCAATCCCTCGTGATCATGAGCTTGCATGTAACAAGCAATCACTTCCTTATAAAGCTTCATCTTCTCATAGAGATACAATAAGCCTTCTTTAAATGCGTTCATCTCACATAAGATGATAGCAAGATCAACATCATAAAGTGGATGTTCCAGGTCAGATGGCCATGCACTCTTAAGCAAGCGTAGCCCTCTCTCACGTCTTTCCAGAGTATCCTTTTCAAAATATGAATTCTTACCATCTACAGTTAACTTCCCATTATACACTGCCCTTGACATTGCAGGGGCTGCTGGTTTCGCTTTAAGATTAAAATCTATTCCATTGTTAGCTTGGGAAATTGAAGGGAAGTTCAAATCAATGGACAGGTACAACTCCAAGAGTGTGTTGTGAATCTCTACTTGAGCAGGAGAATCTTTTACCTTGTCAGCATATTTTTCAAGGAAATCCATCAGAGATTGTGGATGATGGATGAAAATGTTGAGGAAATCAACAGGAGATGGCAACATAGATAGGTAAGCACCATTTGAGGTTCCACTTTTAGCCAAATCTACATCCTCAGTACAAAGCCTCATGAGTATATCAATTGTCTCTCCTGGTTTGTGCTCGATGAGAATCTTCCCGTATTCCTTGACTGTCACCCCAGCTTGACTTGGTTCAAGGCTTGAAATATATTGCAATGCTTCATCATATCTGCCGAGGTCTTCAAGCAAAATCTTTAAGTACCATTCATGTCTCCCTGCCTTCTTTGCAACATACATGGCATGTTCATGGTAATTGGCTGCACGGCAGACCCTTATAGCAGTCTCCACATCGAATTTATGTTCCCCAGCACCATCCTCACTCTTAATGAACACATTCAGCTTTTCGACATCTTTCAATTTTGTATAGCAGTTTAACAGAAGGGTAGTGTGATCTTTAGAGGCAAGCCCCTTCTCATGTAAATTTTCTAAGTAATTTGTAAGGTTGTAGATTCTTTGTGCATCCAGAAATTTTTGTATTACATATGAAGGTTCAAGGTGACCAATGGTGAGGATGTACTGAGCCATAGCCTCATCATAGTCTTGTTTGCTATATAGATGATCGCCATACTTCCTCAATACTTCAGCAGTTGCAGTAGCATCAGCTTGCTGAGTTTGAACAAGGTTGATAGCTACAGTGTAAAGGTTTTTCTTGAAGAGCATATCTAACTTGCTTTCCATATCCTTCTCACCGATACACAAAGCTGATTTGTCAGTCATTATAAGTATTATATTACCCCATTCACAAAGCATGTGAGAAACTTCTTTAACCACTAGACTGTGTGCTATTAACCGGTTCTTGAGGTCATAAACATTAAAAGTATTCTTGCCATTTCTTTGATCTGCAATAACACATAATAAATATCCACGAAACCACCCTAAAAACTTCTTCTCTCCTTCAAAAGCCCAACACGGACCACGTCCATCTACTTCATAGAAATACACAGCCTCAGGTCGACCAATTATCAACTCCTAATCAGAAAACAACAAGGAAACACTTCTTTTTCTAAGATAACATATTATGGTTATTAAGGCACCATAAAAAAAAAAAAATAGGGCATGAAAAATGCATACCGAGCGGTCACTCATTGTGACACTATTGACATTGCATCCAATCTGATCTAAAATTTGCCGCCTAGGAGGTTGGTTCTGCATGCTGAACAAGCTCACTGAATTTGGAGTTACAGCAAACAATAGAAGGGCTTGACCATCCAATCTAAAACCTAGTCCTGTAATCAGTGAATTTCCTTTGTCAGATACACTATCAACCTGAAGCTTGAAACGGGTTATTCTTTCACGTGCAATATCTCCCTTGATGCAGTAAATGCAACCATTGTCTAACCCAATAGCTATAAGTAATATCGGCGGAGCTTCCTCTAAGACCAAAAATGATGTGATCTGCAAAGCACACGGACTCCCATTAAGAGTTTAAAAATAATATAAACTCTAGTCTAAGGTATTCCACGAGTTGATTTAGCTAAGGTTCAGTTTGGTCATTGCTTTTAGCCTTCACTACTCTTTGCTATTTACTACAGAGCCAAAAAAAAAAAAAAAGAAAAATACCTTAGCTTGAGGAAACTGATTGGTGAAAATACGCAAAATTCCAATACAATCAGGACTAGTGGTACTCGATCCTTCTGGCTGCATTTTATCAAGATCAAATACCTTCAGGCACATCCCTGATTGTTGCGGTGATATTTGCTCATCTTCTCCAATACTCACCAAGAAATTTCGTTGCTAATTTATCAAAAAATGGGGAAAAAATCAATCAATCAATTAAAGTTAATATAATATGAAGTTGAATTGCGAAGAAAATAATTTTTCTTTCATTTTTTTTTGCACCTTGAGCTGCTGGAGGAAGAGGACGGAAGAAGAGTGAGCTTGGAAGCCGAAATTGAGGTTGAGGCCGCGGTCCAGGAGGCTTACAGTGCCGTCGTCGCAGCCGATCACCAGCTTCCCTCTGCCGCTGGAGCAACACTCAATTTTTCCACCGATTTCCTCTGGGATTTTGCATTTCCCTCCTCCCAATTTTTCCTCGAAGAACTCGAACTTCCTCCACTGGTACATTCTCCCTTCTCGATCACGGATCGGCTTTCGGATCACTTTCCGAAAATTAAAACGCCAAAAACTTATTCTTTTTTCAAAAAAAAATTAATGATTAAGCTCTCCACTCTTAAATGTTTTGTTTTTTTGGTTGGAAAAGAAGGGCAAATGCGGACTCGTTTCTAACCTTTTCGGAAGATAAATCGGTTATTGCTATTGCCAGGACGGTTGTTTCCGAAGCTTAGAAGGAGAACGAGGTAAACAACGATTTGTCTAATCAGCAGAAAACCTGCTTTAGATCTTAAACGACGACGTCGTCAAGAAGACCAGTCATGGGCTCCATTTGTTTCGTTTTTTCCTAAATAATCCTTGAACTCCCTTGGTTCTAATTTGGGCCATCATTGGACCCATCAAGCTGTTCGGGCTTTAAGAACATAATAGTCCATAATCTGGATGAAATTTGAAGGGCTTCATTATCCAGAGTTTTCTAGATTCCGCCTAAAAACCTATCCAGAAAAGGTTTTAACATGTTTTTTTAACTATTTTTAATCTCCATTTTTTGCCCCTAAATATTTTAATCCCCGTCTGATTTTTTTTTTAAATTTTTATCAAAAAGCACGTTTACATGAAAAAACAAATAATATATTTGGACGACTTATGAATTCATTTTAATTAATATAAATTTTTATTTTCTTTGTTTTTGTTTTGTAACAACTCCTCAAAAAGTAAAAAAAAAAAGCAGCAAAAGAGAATCTAAATAAATAAATAATTCTATACTTGTTTTAGCTCTAAGTGTTTGTTTGGTCTGATTTTTTTTCAACTTATCTACTTTTTAAAAGTAAAAGTCAAATCAAATATAAATTTTGAAAAACTTTTAAAAAAAGGTAATTTTTTTTTTAAAAAAAAAATTTTGAAAAAAAAAAGCTTCAGAAAAAGTTCATGTGAAGAGCTTTTTCTTCTCTTTTTTTAAAAATGCAAGAGAATTTTTATTTTTATTTAAAAAATATCTTCATCAGTTAAAAATAATTACAATATTACCTTTAAAAAAAAAACCTTTACAATAATTTTAACAAAAATTATAACCTTATAAAAAAAAAACTTATAAAAAAAAAATTTTTCAAATAACTTTTACTTAATTTTAAAAAAAATTAATTTTTTATAAAAAATTTNGTACAACCATGGCCATTCTCTCCAGCAGAACAGCAATGGCCAATTGGGGAAGGGATAGTGCAGTCTTCCCCACACCACAATCATCGCTGGACAAAGTAAGGGAAGTTACATTAGTGGCTTCCGACCCTGGGCAATATTCAACTTTTGAGGGATTGGATTAGATCCATGTAGACAAGACAACTAATTATGCCTAATGCCGAGCATTGATTACCATGAATATATCTCAACATAAATTACATATTTTCCAAACCTCATGCGTAAAGAGGATATCCAAATTCATAAACTATTAATTAATTAATATATATATATATATATAAATTCTGAACAAGAACTAGGTTTGTTTCCAATACATAGAATTCAAAAATGTTCGAAGTGTACTTAGAGAAAACCTAGCCAATAAATAAATATAAATTTTATCAAAGGAAATTTGCAAAATCCCATAAAAAAACATGGATCATATTCAACCTTAATTATTGAATTTCTCATGCATATATGTTTTGGTCCGTTTTATAAGTACAAATTCTTATTTAATGGCTGCTTACATTCGTAAAAAAAAATAGTATAATAATTTAAAAAACCTTTTAAGTATTTAAAAAAATGTAAATAAATTTTTTATTTTTTTTATTGTATTCAATTAAAGGTTTATACATTTATTTTGAATTAAATAGACTTATATGACTAATAATTGACTAATTACAATTAGTTAAATCGTTAGTCAAAATATCATTTGTAAATTTTTATGTTATATGCATGGTGCTGACGTGAAGAATGAAAATGTGATTGTGTCATCATGTCACGTTAGCATGTCATGTCATTATTCACTATGACATATCAACATGTTATATTAATATCATATAATTATGTCATGTTATCATCTACTATGACTTGTCAGCACCATATAACCATGTTATTATATCATTAAAATGTCATGCAATCATCCACTATGACATCTCAACATTATATGATATAACATGGTAAGTGACATTTTGATTAAGAGTAATAAATAAATCGAATGTAATAAAAATAAAAAATTATTTAAATTTTTTAAATAATTTAAAAATTATTTTAGATATTCTACCAACATGCAAAGTTAAAATACTTAATCAACCGTACCAGACATTTTTGAAATCTCACGAGTTGGTTACGAACTTAACATGAAAACCACAAATACAAAATCAACCTAGTATGAAAAGCAACGTTGTCATGACATTTTCCAGGAAAACACGTAAACATTAAAGTTTTCTTTCAACGGTGACAAAAAAGAAGCTGGATTGTGGCAGCAAGCACACTACAAAATGGATTCCTCCTCATTCACCGCATTCAGTTTTGCTGACAATTAAATGCATGAAAATTGGGTACGTCCACCATTACTTAATTGCATGTCCTGATTTGAATCGTACGACAAACCCAAAGCATATCATCTGCACTGGGGGAGGGTCCTAATTAGGGAAACTTCACTGCCCAAAACCTCTACTTTTTAGATGTTGAATCTTTCATGTGAGTGTCGAGGGCGAGGCCGACCAAACTTAGGTACGAGCGAGAGAGAGAGAGAGAGAGACTGGGAGAGTGCCTTGAGCCCAGGGGATTTGTTCTTTAGTTTCTCAACATGTGGCCATAAGGATTGAAAGAGACATGACATGTTGCCTTCATGCAGCTGTTTCTTAGCTGCTATGTCTATTCTTTTTGACCTTTATTATAAAGCTTTTTTGTATTCTTATCCTCTAATTAAATCTTCATTAAGGATTATATATAATAAGTTAATCATTCTTTTTTCTTTCCTTCTTCATATTCTTTCTCAGTCTTCTTCTTTGGTTTGCATTTTCTGCTACAACTGAGGTATTCTTATTCCCATTAAAAGGGCCAGGCAAACTTAATTAGTTTAACAAGTTAATTGCCAACACAATCCTCCATAAATCATATTATAACAATCATTTCATTATAAAAAAAATTAACAAAATTTGCAACTTAAAAAATTATAGTAATACTTTTTCCCTTTTTTTTACTATATATATATATATATATATATATATGAGGAAAGTACAAGAGAAATTCAAAGCTTAAACTTTATCTCTTTTAAGAAAAGATAACAACAATGAGGCAAGTTTTGGATTTATTAGAAATTGTAATAGCATAAATTGCCTCTTACAAGAATTTTTACAATTCTAATATCTTTTAGCATTATGGAAATAAAATTTACATACACTCTATACATTAAATAAAAAATAAGAATTCTATATGGTTTATACTTTTTTTATTTACCTTTTATTTGTTTTTTACAAACACATAATAAATAAATAATAAAAATATCAATCGAATGGATATAAATTGTCAATTTATACATAAACTATTGGCTATTGTAAGACAAGTAACAGTTAAAAGAGATGTTATACGGACTATATATCCTACCTTATAATTAACTTGTTATATCATTACATTTGTTTCTAAAATACATTTATGTTTCCATGCATTTGAGGAAGGGTAAGAGAATTATAGACCATTTTAATTGCCATTTTCTCTTATTATTATCTCCTTATAAATTTGCTTCTTTTTTGGGCATTCTTTCATGCACTTACATGTCTCTGGGGAAGTAACACGTGCAGGTATCTGAGACTGAACCCTAACTTTCTAATCAAATCAATTAACTAAATAAATGTCGAACACCAGCCATGAGCCATCAAATGTCAGCATCATCGCTGATTATTGCAAGTTGGCATATCAATGGCTCTCGTTGGTTGTGGGTGATGGATAGGATCGGTCTAAGGATAACAACAAATTAAAGAAATACATCCCCCCTCCTCGTTGCCCTATAGTTGCCCTTTAGCCTTTAGGCTTTGCTGGTTAATTTGCAAGCTGCTGTGCACCACATATTTGTTAGGCAAAGGAAGAGATGATGAGAATGAACCATCAGTGCATGTGCAGCGGCTTAATTTCAAGCCTCATTTTTAACATTATTTTTTTTTATAAAAAACTTTATTTGAAGACATTATAAAAATATAAATACCAACGAAATTCATGTACCCATGATTCTTTTTTTTTTTCTCTCAAAAGTTTTACCTTGCAATATGTTGGTAGGTATCAAAATTTATAAACATCATCTCTTGTCCTTAACAGAAATCATTGGTTCTTTTTCTTTTTCTTTTAATTATATCATTTTTTATTATTATACATTTTAATGCCATCAGTAATACCAAGGCATACAATATTACCAGATTTTCAAATGTAAATTCATCAGATTATGGATGAACACAAGAGATACGTAATACTCCTTCTTGTGCCAAAAATGAAATATATAAACGAAAGTAAAACATAAAAAAAATTGAAAGAAAATTAGATGCATGGATGAATATTAAAACTCGTGGCTACTACTCATTGAATTGATGCTTTGAAGCAGCTGAGCAAACTTTCTATAAAAATCTCAATACAGATGATGGGTTGGTAGATTCTTTCCCTACTCAAACTGAATGGAAATTGAATGATGATGTTCAAATTGAAATAAGAAGCCCCATAATCTTGGAAAAGGTTAGGCAAGCTTTGCTAGACATGAAGCCACATAAGAGCCCAGGGCATGATGGCTTCCCGACGGTTTTCTTTCAAAAAAACTAGAATTGTGTTGGCCTTGCTTTATTCAAGTTTGTACAACAAGCCTATACAACATGCAAAATCCCTCGTAAAATCAATCACACGTTTTTAACTCTTATCCCTAAAATAGAGGGACTAAAAAAAATTACCCAATTTAGACCTAAAAGTTTGTGTACAATACCTCTCAAAGTTATTAGCAAAGTGCTTATTGCTCGACTTAGACCATTTTTAGATGGTTTGGTGGGGAATACTTAATGTAGCTTCCTCTCGGGGAGACAAACAACGGACAACATTATAGTCGTGCAAGAGGCAATTTACACCATGAGACAAATGAAAAGGCAAGAAGGAGTTATTGCTATAAAAATAGATTTAGAGAAGGCTTAGGACAGACTGAAATGGAATTTTATCCCAGAAGTCTTTGATGAAATTGGTCTACCTCATTCTTAGGTTAGTCTAATCATGACCATTGTCACCACACCAACATTCTCTGCTATCTGGAACTCCACTCAGACAGATTCTTTTCAACCAACAAGAGGAATTAGGCAAGGTGATCCATTATCCCCCTATTTATTTGTTCTTTGTTTGGAGAAACTCTCTCGTCTCATAAATGAGGCAATGCACAAAGGGTGTTGGAAGCCTCTATTGATAACAAGAAGAGGGCCACGCCTATCACATATGTGTTTTGCAAACAATTTAATGTTATTTGGGGAAGCTTCTTCCACTCAAGTAAGGATCATCATGGAAATACTCGATAAGTTTTGTAAGGCATCAGGACAGAAAGTAAGCTTAGCAAAATAAAAAATGCCAGTCTCTTCCAATATCTCGATTACAAAAGCTAAAGCTCTAAGTCAAATAGTTGGTATTCCTTTGACCAAAGATTTTGGGTAGTATTTAGGAGTCCTCATGAACCACCGTCGGATCACCAAGAGCTTTTATTCTGAGTTAATAAAAAAGGTGAAAAGAAGGCTAGAATGTTGGAGCAATAAGCATTTATCAATGGCAGGGCGTGTATTTTTTGTTAGATCTATGACTAGTACCATGCCTAACTCCCTAATGCAAACGATTTTATTGCCAGAGAATGTGCTGAAGAAGATTGATAAACTAAATAGAGATTTCATATGGGGTCATTTTGGTGGTGCAAGGAAGATCCATAGCCTTAGCTAGTCTCAACTCTGTGAGAATAAAGAAGAATGAGGTCTGCATCTTAAAGATTTAAGAAAAATTAATCTTGCTCTCTTAGCCAAGTTAGGTTGGCAAATATAGAGGAACAAAAACAGTTTATGAGTGGATGTTTTAAAACAAAAGTATTTGAGGCATCAAAACTTGATGTCTGCAATAACAAAGTCTACAGATTCCCAAGTGTGGAGAAGCATCTTAAAAGCCAAATTAATACTTTTCAGCGGGTTAGGGAGGAGAATAGGTAACGAACAAGACACCAAATTTTGGACAGAGACTTAGCTTCCCTATGGTCCATTAATTAAACATACAAGTGTAGAACTATTAGCAGTTGAAGTCGATTTACCGGTGGTGAGCTACTGTGATGAGTATGGGAGATGGAACATGGAACTGATCATGCAAATTCTTCCTCAAAAAATAAGCTTTATGATCTCAGCATTGATGATTGACCCATCAAGCGAGGACGAAGATGATTTTTTCTAGCTACATTCTAGTTCAAGTATGTTCACAGTTAAATCCGCCTATGATATGCAACTTGAAAATCGTTTTTCTCTCATGATACATTGGGATAAAGTTTGGAATTACATGCCCCAAATAAGGTGAGAATATTTATTTGGAAATTACTTCATGAGTCATTACCAACTGCTTCTTGGTTGACAAATAGAGGACTATTAATGTCATCTGTCTACTCATTTTGTGGGTCCTATGAAGAGAATTGAGTCCATGCTTTATGTGACTGTAGTAGAGTTAAATATATGTAGTTAGCTTTTAATCCAAGGCTGGCAAATAGTGAGTTTTTTTAACAGGGTTTACAAGATTGGATATTGACCGATATGCAGAACTTAACGTTATTTGATGATATTCCATGAGGGTCTATATTGACTCACTCACTCATTATGGTGTTTTTTGTTTTGGTGCAATTTAGCCATTTTTTATGACAAGCTTACCTGACCATATAATGGTAAGCAGATCATATGGTCCAAAGCCAAAGAAGCTTGGGACATTTTACATCGGGACCAACAAAAAATTAAACAGGAGGTTATGGTTAGCTGGGAAAAACATGTGGCACCATTTGTAAAGTTGAATATAGATGGTAGTGCTAAAGGGCAACCAGGATTAACAGCAGGGGGTGGCTTGATTCGAGATGCATCTGGTGTGTGGTTAACAGGTTTTAGGTGTCTCTGTTTCTTTAACAGTGGAACTATGGGCAATCTATTACGGATTACAAGTGTGTTGGTCAAAGGGTTACAAGAAAGTGCAAGTAGAAACAGACCCTTTACTGGTTTTATAGATAATAAAGAACCAAAACAATTAGTGTGCCTATTGAATGGTCACTTACCATGAAGATTTAAGTCTAAGTCTACAGATTTATGATTCTCCTCCTAAAAACATTTCTCTACTATTGTTAGCTAACACCTTAGGTGTGCAATGACCTAGGATGTTATTTTAAGTTTATTTACTAAGTTTTTTTTTTCGTATAAAAAAAATATTAGTATATAAATTACTTCTTGATAAATTTCTTTTGATTTAAGTCTTTGACCATATTCCTTATAAAATTGTAAAAAATTAATGGTTTTATTAACGTAATTAATTTCGTAAAACTCTAACATAAGTAGTGTAACAAGTAGAAATTTTTGACATTTCAGTGAATAAGTGATGTCATTTAACACCACTTGTCTCAATGTAGGTCTATCCCTACCCATAACATTTTACTTCAAGGGCAGGTAGAAGGTTTTGAATTTGTTTTTTGATACTAAGGTTTTGAAATTTTTAGGCCTCAAGTTTAGTTACAATTACAGTATGAGTAAATTGGATCCACTAGTTTGGTGTAACTTTTTAATGAATGTTTTTTATGATGGTGATTATTAATGAAATTTCTGAATATACTGTATTACCATAAAAAAAAAAACCAATCTAAAATTAGTTAGGTACCCCGTCATCACTATAACCATGTAGTAATCCTTTTTCAACACTTCAATTAAATGAAAAAGGCATGCGACGTCACCTTTTTAATTTCATACTATTATATTATGTTGGCTGATAATGACTAGGGTGTCCAAATGACAAGCCTTATTCATGATTAAACATATATCAATCTTATAAACACTTTGCCTTTAGTCACACTTTAGACTTTACTGGCATTAACTTTATAACTCCAGATTGACAGGACAAAGAGGAAGGGGCACTTCTTTTTCTTTTCAATTTCTTTACATATGAGTTTGGTTAATTTTATATTGACTTTATTCAATTAAACTAAAATTTGATTTTTTTTCTATTATTATAACTTAAAGTTATAAGTATCATAATATCATAAAGAAAGTTACTCTTTAAAACGTGGGGGCCCCTTAATCAACTTGGTTAAGTAATCATTTTAATTTGTCTATGTGATTACAGCAAGAGATTGGGATTAAGAAGAAAGTGATGGAACTGAGGCAGCCGATTGATTAGGCAACGTTTTAAAGATGGAATATTGAAACCTTAGCCTCGGATTTGTCAACCAACCCTATTAATGAGGCTTATGCCTTTTGCTTTAATTAATAATTTCATACACATCTACTCATCAACAATTACAAAAGAATATTCATTAATAGACTGTTGGAGCCACTATGTTCTTTGAAGATTGGGTAAAAAAGTTAATGAATAAAATTTAAATAAAATATTTATTTTTCTATTGCATTCTATTAAGTTTATATTTTTATTTTGAGATAGTTAACGGTTAATTAATTATCGTTAGTTAAAATGCTACTTGTCATTCTATTTTTACCTGATATTGATGTGATATTGACATAAAAAGTAAAAAATGTCAGATGGTTATATCATCATGTATCATCTATTATGATATGTTAACATGTCATATTAACGTCGTATGATATAAAGATGATTTGTGATATTTTGATTAATGATAATTAATTATAATGACTTGTTTGATTTAAAATAAAAATATAAAAATTTGATTAAACTTAATAAAAGAATAAAATTTTATTTAAATTTTTTAAAAAATAATATACCTAATTTATTTGGTGATTAATTGTAAGCACTTTCATAATCACTCAAAGTTTTTTTTTTTATAATTGCATATGCTAGGGCTTACTTGTAAAAAAAATTTTAAAATAAAAAAGTTTAGAGGATAAAGAAATGATTACTCGTATGGTGACTTAATTGTTAGACAAAAATGTTAAAAAATAATTTACTTAATTACTTCACGGCATTCAATGTATTGCTCCGAGTATAAGTATTACTAATACCTCTATCAAATGTCAAATACAACAGTTACATATTTAATTTATTAAGTGCCTTGAACTTGATGTTTCTAAACGCCTCTCACAGTGTAAATAATAAACTTGTGTATTTGTACATGTACAAATCTATCGGGGTTTGAGCTATACAAGGAGTGCAAGGTAAGTCATTGTTATTTCATAAATTCCATTTTCATCGTTCTCGATATCCTTGAGTTTGAATCTTTACGTTGATGTCTTAAGTTTTAACTATTTAATTTATTCTCTTGAAAACTAATTACGTGATTATTAAATTAAATTAGGATATGACGCAGTTATTACATAAGCGGAAGAGAAAAAACAAAGTATTTGCTCTTACCATTGTGTCTAAGGTGGGATTGATTTGGCACTTTTGCCAAAGATTGAAAGCAGTACCAAAAAAGGTTAAATTCAAAGAAGCGGAAACATTACCGGGAAGTTTAACGGAAAGTCCCGGTTCTAACGGAGAGCCTTAACGACCCGGCATTTTTTCTAGCGATCTGCAAACGCAAAAATCAGATTGGATTCTTCAAAATCTATGTTAACGTTCCGTCAGCGGTTGACGGTAACTGGCTAATTCCACTTTTCCTGCCGGTTGAACCGGTCACCACGTCTTCCTGTTTTCCTTTTTACCGTAACTACCCTTGGGATTTTCCTTTTTGTCACTTTGACCTTCCCCACCCTGTTTTTTTTTTTTGCTTTGCCTTTCTTATATTTTGCATGGCCGTAATTAAAATAAAATTAAAAATTCTTTTGTCGTTTTATTTTCAGTCAAAAAAAATAAAAAAAATTGTTGCTGGGAGCACCAATCAAGGGGAAGTGAACTGGGGAAGAAAGTGGGGCCCACGTGTGCCAGATAGGATATGAGCTATCGGATGATGGGGGTCCCACCTAATCTTGGGGGTTGTGGTTCCCTGTGATTATCCGTATTTTGTGCAGCACCTACAAACAGACTGTATCATTGCCCTGGATCTAACACGTGGCAAACATGCATTGCCCTGATAATTTTAAAAGCAACAATCACAGCCGTTCATCTGATTCACCGAACGCTATGGAGGGAGATCATTGATCCGTCGGTACGATGGAAGTCTTCATATTGTGTGACGCAACACATCTTATCGTTTTCTCCTTAAGCACTACAAAGACAAAACAGAATTGAGTTTTTATACTAAAAGCTGGCCCCTTGCCGCATAGGTATTTCCGAACAAGTTGATTTTAATTATTTTTGTCCGAAAACAAAATAAAATAATCAAACGAAGACCCGCATGGACATTTCCGAAAATAGTAGAGGGTAATAAAGTCATTTCGAAGACAACTGTTTCGGAAATCCAGGAGCATTTTCAATAAAATTCCCGCAATTTTCTGTAACGACAAGTACAACCTGGAATTTTATAATATACAAATAAAATAAATTTCGTTTTATAAATAAAAAAATGTGGCAACAAGAAAACATTTGAAAATCTTTTTTTTTTCTGAAAAAAAGGAAAAAGATAAAAGCGACAGCAACAACAACAACAATTAGAAAAGAAGTGAATTTTTTGTAATTAAAAAAAATAAAGTCAATTAGAAGTACTTCCTCTTTGCTACTACTCGTATAAGTATATAGTATATAGTATACATGCATCCATTTTTATTTACATGTGATTTTCTTTGAGAGAGAGAGAGAGGGGGGGGAGAGATGTGGGAAAATGAGTATATATTTAAGTGTGTGTTGATTTGAACCAAAGACAAGGCGCCCTTTAAAGGCTATCCTTTCTGTCATTTTGCATTTTTTTAAGAATGGTGTCTTTTCTAGGGGAGAATTAACAATTATAATAGAAGATCAAAAACAAGATAAAATTATAGTAGCAAAAAAGAAAGAAAGAAAGTAAACTCCAGAGGAAGCAAGAGAGAGAAAGAGGGAGAAGAGAGAGGGAGGGAGAAAATAATATGGCCTTGGAAGAATTTGAGGCCTTGGATTGGTTTGTTTGATAATTTTCTGTTTTCTTCATCTTCAGAAGCCTGTTATATTTGGTGGGTATGTTAGATCTTTGCTCCAAAGGAAAAAAAAAAAGAAGCTTTCAAAGTCAGCTTTTCTGAATGTATTCTTTTTCTTTTGGGTTTCTCTGTAATGGTTAATTCTGGTAAAGTTTGTGTTTTTGGACATGGGTTTTCAAAGAAATGTGGCATAGGCTTCCTTTCTTCTTTTCTTTTGGTGTTCTTGAATTACTAGATACTCAGTTTTTATGAAGTTCTGGTTTATGTTTTGCTCTTTCAACTGTGTTTAACGTCCATTTCTGTGCTCTTAAATACATTGTCAGTGGTTCATTGTTAGGTTTACAGAGAAAAACTAGCGGAAACTCTCAACTTTTTTGGCCTGTTTCTTTTTAGTGGTTAATGCTTGTGAACTTTGAATATGGTCTTGCTTGAAAAACTTTGTAAATTAATAACCAAAAGTGTTCAATTTGCTGAATTTTGTAGTTATGTTTTGTTCGCCATTTGTTTCCATCGAGGAGTAAAATGAGTTTCTTTTTAATGGAAAAGGAGAAGATAAATAGAAAGGTTATTTCTCTTTGTACTTTTCTTTTTCTGAGGTTTCATATTTTCTTCAAATCCAATCATTAGAACTATTTCCAAGTTTAATTTTTGATTTTTTTTTGTTTCTATTATGGAAACTTTCAAATATGTTGTGGTTGATTTTTATAGACGAAAATTAGACACATTTTTTCTTTTGGTTTTATGGTTAATGTTTAAGGCATAGTTGGCTCAGAGTCAATTTATGTCACTTCTTATGCTAAATACAGAGGTTGATGTAGCTAATTAGCTATTCTGTAACTGGCAAAATTTCCAGCTTTTCTCTAGCTTATATTAGGCTTTCATTTTGCTGTCATCTTTTACTTTTCTGGTATGTGTTTACGTGGATGATCCCTTTCTTAGCCATATTGTTTGAACTTTGTGGTCATCTACAAGTATTAATGTCAATGCTATTTATGGTCCTGGAAGATAAGGGAAATGATAGTTCCGTACAGATAACGTTGGTGGCTTTTCCCTGCCTAGAATAAGATGTATTGCTATCATTTTCCAGGCTAATAGCCTTCTTAGATTTGCAATTATTTCATCATAGGTCCTTTTATACCTCTCTCTCCGACTCTCTGTGTTAGTGACAAGTATATTTTTGAAGTGTTGACTGTGTTCCGTATATGCTTTATTTATGCATTTACTTGCTGTTGCAGGGTTGAGAAGCTGAGATGGATTTTACAGAATCAACCAAAGTTGTGTACAATAGAATCCAACAGCTAGAGCCTGAAAACGTCTCTAAAATTATTGGCTATTTTCTCTTACAAGACCAAGGGGACCGGGACATGATCCGTTTGGCATTTTGCTCTGATACTTTGCTCCTCTCTTTGATCAACAAAG
The DNA here is from genome assembly GCF_000208745.1 of Theobroma cacao. Taxonomy (NCBI): domain Eukaryota; kingdom Viridiplantae; phylum Streptophyta; class Magnoliopsida; order Malvales; family Malvaceae; genus Theobroma; species Theobroma cacao. The sequence goes on from NC_030850.1 coordinate 13,059,951, forward strand.
CTAAATCTGAACTCAGTTTAAACAAATCAGCCGTTTCTGTGCCAATCTCACCCTCCCAGGTGATTCCATCCCCTGTCACTGATCTCCCTGTGCAGTTCACACCGTATTCCCCTGCTTCATCATGCACAGTTTCAACTCCTGCAACTATAAGAGCATCGAGTCCTTTTTGGGATCCCCAAGTGACTGCTGAGCAACATGTCAACAATTTGGAATTTGTCCCACCAGGGTACTCGGATGCTGTTGCTGAAGATTATGGCCTCCAAAACCAAATGCATTTCTTGAATATGGGAGATCAGTTAGAATCTGCCAATTCTGTTAGTTCTGAGTTTTTGAGTAATTACTATTACTCAGAACCTGCATTGGGTGTAAGAACCAGCCGGAGGTCTCCAAGCTTGCCTGAATTTCCTGTTAAGATTTGCCATTACTTCAACAAGGGGTTCTGTAAGCATGGAAACAATTGTAGGTATTTCCATGGCCATCCTATGCCAGAGAGCTTATCTCAGCTTTTCAGCCGGAATTCGAATGATGTTGGCAATGATGATCATGTAATATCTCCTGGGACTCTTGAAAAGCTAGAATTGGAGCTCACTGAGCTTCTAAAAGCGAGGAGAGGATTGCCTGTCTCCATTGCCTCTTTGCCAATGTTGTACTATGAGATGTATGGGAGGACACTTCAGGCTGAGGGTTACCTTACAGAGAGCCAAAGGCACGGTAAGGCTGGTTATAGTCTAACAAAACTTCTTGCTCGATTGAAGAACAGTATTCGACTCATTGACAGGTGCGATATGTGAATGTTATGTTTATTTTGGATCTTGCATTCACACAATTAACAAAAAATCTGTATTAAACTGTCATTTTCATTTACAGGCCTCATGGGCAGCACTCCGTGATATTGGCTGAAGATGCTCCAAAGTACCTGGAGTATGCTGGTGAGAGGAGTGATCCTGGTGGAATAGTCGCTGGTTCTAGGCAGATATATCTTACCTTTCCAGCTGAGAGTACCTTTACGGAAGAAGACGTTTCCAACTACTTCAAGTAAGGAAATCATGATGAGATAATTGCAAGTTCCTCAATTTTGTTGTTCTTGTTCTCGATTTGGTATTTTCATTCTAAATTTCATATATATATATATATATTTCAAAAAATTATTTTGTAGCAAATTCGGACCTGTTCAAGATGTCAGGATTCCATGCCAACAGAAGAGGATGTTTGGGTTTGTCACTTTTGTTTATGCAGAGACAGTCAAGCAAATTTTGGCTAAAGGAAATCCTCATTTTGTATGTGGGGCACGTGTTCTGGTGAAACCTTATAGGGAAAAATCGAGGGTTGTTGACAGGTAAAATTTCCAGTTCCATTGCAGTTAAATTGTCATTTTGTCTAGTGCTTCATCTTGTTTAATCTATACTTCTATACTAACATGTAATGTAAATTGTTGGTATCAGGAGTCAAGTGACTCCAACTCATTTATTGAATTTATTTAAAAGCCACAAAAATAATAAAATAATAATAATATAATAATGTTGTAGTAGTAATTTGCCTTCCTACATGCTAAAATTGGGGCTCATCTCACATGTATTCAAGATAAAAAACTACTGCCTTTTTACTTAAAAATCTAGTTCTCACTTAATTTAAAAAAAAAAATGCTTTCTTATCTTTTTTTCCCTCCCTCTTTTCTCCCAAGTAGTGGGTGTGAGGAATTCTAGTTTCCCGTAATATGCTTGTTCTTGATTTGGGTCCACCAAAATAACAAATGGAACATCTGTTCTAGAATTTTGTGGATGTGATGATTTTAGACATAGAGCATTTGGTGGGTCAGTGACATTAGTTATTAGATTTGACTAAAGATGCGGTGTACTCAAGCCTCATCTGTCTTTATAATGTTTCATATTCAGGGTGAATATACATCACTGCCACAATGAGTTGATTGTCAATCTGCACTTGAAATTTCAAATCCGATGAAAGTCTGCCCTAAACTTTAACCTTTTGCTAGCATTTGCATCCTGCATCTGCATATTTGGCCAATTATTGGGATGGCCCAGTAAAATATGCTAGTTGAGGGTGCAAATTAGCAAGGACATATGTTTATGGTGGATCTTATTTAAATTAAAAACTTGGCGTGCAAATTAAAAATTGGCAATTGTCACAAAGTCCAGACTTATAATGTGTGCTTGACTCTTCCTGTTCTTTTTGACCTGGCTGCCATCTTTTTTATGCAAACCAAAACATTTTTTTTTTCTGATGAGTGCTGCAACTGGTGTGATTGCCTTCTGTTCACATTGTATGGATTCCAATTGATTTTGCTAATCACTGTTTTAGAATTTATACATATTTTTCCTTTTTGTTTCTTGCGACATCTATATCATACACAGCCAGAATGTGAATAAGGACTCGGTTGTTTTCAAAATTCAGCACCAATCATGTTTGCCAAGATCAAAGAGATTACTGAAACCTTGGAACTTAAGGCAAAAGTAATCAGAGGAGTTTGTTTTGGTAAAGCAGGAGTGCTTTGCGGTGCCAAGAATCTGACTTTGACTCTCTTTCATAAGTGCAGAATGAACCTCTTGTATCATTTTATTGCCAAAAGCATTAATAGGCTGCTTCCATCTGGTTTGTGTTCTTTGGTTCACACTAACTTTATTCTTCCACCTGGCTTTTGTAATCACTAAAGCATGCACTTTTGTTTTGTTTTGTATTCTACATAGCTAAACTGGTAGGGCGAAATTGTTTGCTTTATTTCTTCTCTTTATGGAATCTAATGTCTGATAAGCCTTCTTTTAAAATGCTTCTGAGTTGAAAGTTTTTAGAGTTATAAATTTTATGTTATTTGTTGCTATGCTATTATCTTATAGGATAAGTATCTTATTGATATTTTTGCCTTATAATGCAACAATTTTATTTCTTAAGTTCACCATGCTATGCTGCACTAATTTCTGTTTCCTGTGTTTAGTTTTTAAAGCCACATTGATGCCTACAGATTTTCAATCCCTACTTTTTGCAGGAAGTTTACTGAGAAAGTACAGCAGCCTATGTATTACAGTCCACATTTAATAGATGGAGATACTGAGCTTCAATCAAGTTAGTATCTTGTTTAATTTGTTGAAAGATTTTTTTTTTTTTTTTTAATTTGATGGTTGTTTTATCTGTTATTTCCAGTTTTGGTTGCTTATTTCTGATGCTGCATTGAATTGACTGTCTTTTAATAGTGCCAAGAGTTTGTGACAATTCAAGATTACTTAGGAAGCAGATCATAGAGGATAATGAGCAAGTGCTGGAGTTTGAGAAAAGGCGTTTCTCTGAGTTGCAATTGGCACCCAAGCAACATTTGACTAATCACTCCTATTTTGGCTACTCAATGGATGAGCTGAAGCACACAGATGGTATAGTAATTTTTTTTAGTGAATTAACTAATTGTCAGTTTATTCATTTTAGCTTTGTATATTTCTTTCATTCTTCCTTCCAGTTTCCTTATACCCCTTCTTTCTAACTATGACAATTATGGGTGTACCCTGTGCAGAGCAAGCAGATTTCCCTTCTGCGGAGCGTTACAATTATTTGTTGGATGTTCTGAATACTGGTTCCACCAGTGGGAAAAAGTCAGTCACATAAGTACCAATTATAGTGACCAGGATGGGTATGATTTTCTTTTCAAAAGCAGCACATGTAGATAGTTTTGCTTTTCCAGTCATTATTATAAATTGCTATCAATAAATTAATGAAGCATGATAAAGCTTTGCGACCTTTTAGGTTATATTTCAGGTTTTTTTTTGGGAGAAGTTAATGGATCATCATGTGCTTTGCTTTGTGTTGCTGTTGAAGGGCAGAAAATACTGCTATTTATGTATTGTGCCATGTTTGTCGCGTTCAAAAGGGTCTAGCAGCTCTAGACTTTGTTCATGACTGCATTAAATGCGTCATTAATGTTGATTTATTTTGGTTTTCTTGTACCCTTTGCAGCAGCCAAGGACTCATGTTCCAGAGAGCCCCTTTGCTGCATCTCCGATAGGGAGTGGCATTTCAACAGTTATATAGAGACTCAGACACAGGAATCGTAGAGGTAGAGGACTGAATTTCAACAAAAGCAATTTCTTTTTTTTTTTTTTTTTGTTAAAGTTTCACCTCAACATCATCGGTTCGACAGCATCAGCATGGTTCATACCAACTGAAGGAGAGAAACACTAGAAAGTCTCCATTTTACTTCAGTGGAGAAGATTCCAAAGAAAAATGAGTATAGAAAGCTAATATGTAACAGGTTCAAAGTCCCTTTGTTTTTTCTTTTTTTTAACTTAATTAATGTAATCACAGAAAGTCAGCCAGAGAGCTTTGGGTGTTTAGAAAGGAGTGTAATTATATTCTTCTCTTAGTTGAAAGAAGAAAAGAAGGTTAGTAGGAAACATATGCAGGGTTGACAAGAAAGACAAGTTGTAGAAATCTCTGCTACACTGAGTGACAAATTATAAATAAATCTAATTTATACAAAGATGCACCCTTAGTTTTTGATAACAATTGCACTGTGTATTATCTGAATGGTGTCATGTTTAATGTATTAGAAAGATAAAAAGAAAACGTTTGGGGGGGGGGGGGGGGAATAGGGCTCCACCCTGTGCTACTACTTATTTGTATAAAGAAAAAAGAAAAACCCCTCAAATTAGGGAATCGAAAGGTTGGTAATGATGATTGAAAATGTTTGGCCACTTGAATGAGAAGGCCGTTTTCATGTGAGTCAATTTTGTTGATGAGATGGAAATCAAGTTCATCCTGGGGGGAACCAATCAGATTATTGACTTTATGGCAAGTGAGGTTAGAATTGCATGTTCTGAAAGTGGGTTTGAGGGGATGAGATAAGGTAAGTGGACCTGATTTTGATTTTATTCAAGATTTGTGGACCCCATCTGCCCCCATGACTCTTCATTTTCATGATGGAACACCCCTCCCCTTGCTCCCATTTGCCCTCTACTTAAAATCAGAGATTGTGTTTTTGTCTTTAAATTTCCATTCTTCTTCTGGAAAGAAGAATTGTTTATTGGGTCAATTACACTTATCTTTTTAAGTTTTTATTATAATTCACTATTTTGCCCATTAATTTTGAAAAGAGGAGTATAAGTCTTGTCCTTATTTTTATTATTTAAATTTTCATTAACTTTATGACATTGCATAAATTTATACTCATGTTACCTTTCACATGTTTTATCACTTTCATAGGACCCATAACTGGTCAATTTCTCCTCTCTCTCAAATTTTCTATGAGAATTGAACTCAAGCACATGATGATAATTGAGAAAAAAAATTAAAATACAAAGTGTTATTTGAAGAAGTTGAAACCACATGTAGAATTTGTCCTTCAAAACAACTAGTCAATTTCTCGGTTTACTTTGCTAAAAGGATGGCAAAGTTTTGTTGCCTGTACAAAATAAATGTTGACCTTGCATTCTGCAAACCTCTTTATCGTCTTCCGATTATTCTTGCAAATACGTGACAAATGTGTGATTTGGAAAGTTTTTATTTTTCTTTAAAAAAGAAAAGATATAAAATCATAATTACCTGACATTAAATCAAGTTATCTATTCAGGTTTGGATTAAGTTTGAATGTAAATTTTTAGTCTCGAGCTCAATGTGAATAGATTATTTTATTATCAATAATTTTTTATTTTTATTTAATTTTAATATATATATATATATAATGTTAAAATAATAAAAATAATATGTAAAATGGATGGATCAAGACAAGCTCGGACTTGACTTTAAAACAGACAAGTCCAACCATTGGACACCTTTAATTATACCTTACTCGATGGCGGATCCCTATGAAAATTAGTCCCCCAAATATTTTGAAAATTATATATATATATATATATATGAACTGCTAAAAAATTTTGAAATTTTTTATTAATAAATTAGGTAACCGCTAAACCTAAATTTATTTTTCTTCACATTCATTATTTTTATGACACTCATCTATTGATAATATGTTAGCAAAAAAGAATTGTGTCTAACATATCAAAACAATTACAACTTTTTAATTTGATACACTCATGATAGATGATTTTTAAGTTAAACTTTTACAGTTAATAGGTTTTTTATCTCTATATTATCACAAACTTTATTAAGATAATTAAACTTTTAAACTTTTATTTTTGATAATTTAAGTTCCCCATGTAAAAGATTAGAAAGCTTTAAGATTGATGGTTTTAAAGCCTCCATTTTGTTTTTTATTTTAAATAATAGTTTTTCATTTTTTAGTAAATATATATTTTTTAATTTTACTTATCTAAATATTTTTAACTTCAAACTTAAATCATTGAATATAATAACATAATATGCTAATAGTGTGAAAAAATTGTACAGTGATTTGATCTCTACAAAATAATATTGATCAAGGTTTTAAATAGAAACTGTAAGATAAATTGCTTAATGTATATGTATTTTTGTTATGTATTAACATGTCAACAAATACTTATAATTTTGTTGTTATACGGTAGTATTTTACTTGCATCTATTTTTTTTTCTTTTCTTAACAGATTTGATATAAAGGGCAGGACATTCCTACATTCTCTTTAAGGTTTCCAAGCACAACAATTTAATTGCTACTACTACCTTTTTTTTCTCGGCCAAAACTACAATTATGAATAGTTACTATAAGCTTTTACATAGTTAATTTGGTTTTAAATTTGACAATTTGTGTTTCTATATCTTAATTGTATCATGTGAAATAAACATTAATTATTATATGAGTAAACATGAATATGATACGTTTAATTAATGCATTAAAAATCTAAACACGCATACAAATATATTATTAAAAATGTCGTATATGACACGACAAGAATAACAAGTTTATTAAATATGTTGGATTAAATTTTATATGATATGACACAATTGATAATTTACATAAACACGACTAACAAGATTAACTTGTTTAAAATTGTTTTTAATAAAATAACCTATTTAGGTTAAAATATTTTTTTGTTAATAAATCTTGTAATAATTATTAAAATTTAAAACTTATAATCATAAAATAATTATAACAAAATGATAATATCCATGAAGCATGTTAGAAATCTCCAAACAAGTCCATCAACATAAGCATAATAATTGATCAAAATCAGAATCAACATTAATATAAGAGAATTATAATAAAATCCAAATAATGAATCAGCATAATGAAATCCCAGAAGCAAAGATTTAAAGCTCCTTTGTCATTGCCACAAATCGCTCTTTGTGTCTCAACCTATTTATAAAATAGAAATAATATTTTAATAAAACTAGTTATGGCATTACTAATTAACCTCTTATTTATGATTAATCAACTTGGAAAGTGTTAGAGCGTTGAGCTAATATAACTTCTTTCTTGCTACCCAATATCCTAGTTCATAATAACCTTTGTAATCTCGTTTCAATCCGTGTCTGCAAATTCTATAACTTTTCTGAAAAAATAAAAAAAAGTTTACTAAGGCAAAAAGTAGTTACAATGTTCAAAGCTAGCACAAGCACGAAGCAAAAGACTCGTCGCAAATTCGATAGTTGTCCCAAATTCCACTCCTTACAACAACCAATTCCCTCCATGATATTTGGTTCGAGCTAGGGAGCTATGATATTGACTAAGAACTTCACCGGCAACACTCAAAGCAGATTTAGATGTCACTTCGGATACAGGAATGTGCAAGACATCTGATCCATAAGAGCAAGCTCAAGATATGAGTGGCTTTCAAATTGTAAAATATCCATTTCTTTTTACCCGTTGTTCATCCCAATACAATTTTAGTTGAGATTTTTGTGTGGCAGCCCAAACTCAATACTTTCATTAGTATCAAACTCCTAACTAAGAATATATTAAAATAATTTTAAAAAATAGAAATTGAAAAAAACGTATTGAATTTTTTTATTAGAAAACAACATAAATGATGTTAACATTGAATAACAAATTAAGACTTCCGAGATATAGGATTAACCTTTTAGGCATCTCTTGTCCCCATGCTAAATGATTTTTATCCGAAGTTTGCTCATTAGAAGTATCTCTAAAGCAGGATGGAGTAAGAGACCTCTTGGCAACATATTCATTCAGAAGAGAATATATTTTATCTCTAACATTTTTAAATCACACCCATAAGCTTCTTGTAATTCATATCCATAAACTGAATCTTGTGGCGAGGATCCAATATATCACATTTGGCTCACTCATGTGCTCCTGAAAAGTTAAATGTACCATGAATATTGAAAAGAAGTATAAGTTGTTTGTTGGGTATTTTGTTCCAGAGAACACAAACGTAATATTATAAAAAACAACCACGAATTTTTCACGTTTCTCGACTCTTTTTCACTCATCTTTAGCTGGATAATGCTTATAGTTTGAATCACTAATTTCTGAGTGAGAAAAAACCAGACGAAAGTAAAGGGTACTTTGAAACATGAGATATGTGGAGTTCCACCTAGTTGGAATTGTTGGTGAAAAGGCCTGTAATCAAATCACAAGTTAGGTAGAATCATGCTTTGGTTATTTAATATAGATAAACCCTAACTAGAAGAGTAAGATCATTATACTTTAGGCCCTTAAAGTCGTAATTACAAAGTCTTTGAGTGCCAATCAATCCTTTACGTCAAGCTTGGGTTGTAGCAAACCACAAGCTATTTTAAGTGTATAGCCTCTAACGGGAATTCACACAAACACAATTGCAAATAACTACAAAGGAGATTGGGGCTTGAAGAGCCTAGTGCTAGCTAGGGGAAAGGCTCACAAGGTTCAATAGGCAGCAAAGGCCTATGTTCTCCAAGTTAGGTCGACTTGTAGGGTTTTTCCTTCTTTGTCAATCTTCAAGGTTTGAGACAACTATTGTCAAAACCTTGTTCAAGAAGAGGAAAACCAATTGTCACCACTCAATGAAGATTAATCGACGACCTCACAAGCTTGGAAGAAGTCAACTCAAAGTCAACTCATAAAGTTTGTGAAGAAGTTGACTTACAGGGCTTTCACTTCCTTGCCAATTTCTCCGCCCCAATCTCCTAAGGTTTTGGTTCTTTGTGGAATGTTTTTAGTAGTTGTAGTGTCATTCAAGTGTAACTTAAGTCTAATATTTATAGGCAAATTATGTTAATCCTAATCTTAGTAGGATTTGCACAACTTTTATGCTAATTCACAAAATTGCTTTTAAATTACTTGAACCATTCAATTAAGTCTTTGAAGTTCTTAACTTCTTTACTTAACAAAAAAAATCTCTTAACTTGTTTCAATTAAGTCCAACTTAATTAACTCCCTTTTACATTCTCAATTAACATTCTTTAATATGTGTGATTCATTAGGTTCTTAACATATTTGTAATAAATAATTATAAACTATAATCTAAGGTAAATTACGTTTAGATTAATTAAACTTTTTTACATTCATCATCAACTCTAAATTGATTAGTTCATATTTATAAGTCAAGATTGACATTTAGTAGTACATTATGACTTCCTAAATGTTACGAAGAGTTGTAGTGGTTAACTCAACCTTTTAATGCATAGTCTTGTAGTGTAATTAATATTCCTTTATCAATCAATATTTTGACAAGATATAGAGTATGGTTCAGTATTTACTCTATATTATCTTAGCCATATTATCTCTTGAAGTTAGTAAATAACCCTTTCTTGATATCGAGAAACTCTTTACCTAATCCTCATTCTACCTTGGCCAAGGATTCCTTTGAGTTACTACATGTCATGAAGTAGTGGGATATGCCGCTTAGTATTACTTTCGAGTAATGAATCCTATATTGACAATTTATTTGCCTTCATATACTTCATATTAAACCCAGTGTCCATTACTTTATGAGCATTCTTGATTAGGACCACTTTAGATAATATCAAAGTATAATCATTCACATATAAGGCACTATGATGATTTCAAGTCAAAGGATCACTTACATAATTGTTCCATGAGAATTTATTCCATAGACAATTAAGTGATAATATGAAATGAAATTCTCATGGTAGGTCATGTTTAGTGAATTTATTCATGTAATAAGCAACCACATGTTAATTCAAGTAGACCCATACTTCAATCTTTGAGATCAATTGCTCTCTTTGTAAGTAAGAAACATAACATTGTATTAGTCTCTCGATCTTATCAATATCCAATTCTTTATAAAATATATTTTTTTAAAAAACCAATTCTTTATAAAACAATTAATAAAAGCTTTTTAAGAATTTAAACTTTCATGAATTAAAAATCTCATAATTATAACACTCTTTAATTCCTTTTGCAAAACATATTTGATTCCATGGACCTTATTTCACTTAGTTAACTATATACAAGTCTTATGAAAATAAATAATTCCTTTTATTAAATGTAAATTCTTAAAATACAAAATGTATCTCTGTACAACAAATTAATTGTCTTGCTAGACATACACTACACTATGATTTCCCTACTTGCACTAATGCCAATTGCCTATGTATCTAATACCGGACCTTTCCATTTGGCGGTCATGCTTCTACTAGGACAAAGCCTTAGTGAGTGGATCTGCAAGATTATCATTTATGAGAATGACAAAAGGGAAGATGACAACCTCAAGAGGGAAAAACGGCACAAACATTCCTAAGCAATGTTAGAATATTTTCTCATCAAAAGAATGATTTGTACAGTGTTTTATATACATAAGTCAAAAATGATTAAACAATAAAAAAGCTACTTTATTAATTTGTACAATCTAACTAATCTAACTAATTTTTAAAAACATTAGCTTGAAATGTTGCCATATCATCAAGGTTACATGACCTTCTTGTATTGCTTCCAAAATGATGCGTTTAAGACAAGCATCTCACCGTCTGAAACTCTACGTTTTGCCTTTGTCCTATTCTGGTTGCCCACTTTTCCTTAGCTTGATTTGTTTTTCCTTTGTTCTTTATTAGGCTTTTTATTTTCTACATTTGATTCAATTTGGACTTATTCTTCAATCTCATTTATCACTCCCTCTTAAGAAGAGGCATGAATGTTATGAACACTCATCTTGCCTAGTAGCTTGTGGAATTATTTAGGCTGCAGAGCCTTTGTGAAGATATCTACTATATGCAAGTTTATTGATATATAGATAAGCTTAACTGTACCTTTTAAAACCTTTTCTCTGATGAAGTGGAAGTCCATTTCTCTATGTTTGGTTCTCTCATAGAACACTAGATTCTTGTTGATGTGAATGGCAGATTGACTATTTGAATATATGTTATGGGCTCCTGATGACTTATTCAAAGATTAGTTAACAGATGTTTTAGCCAAATCAATTCACAACAAGTAGAAGCCATGAAACGGTATTCTGTTTTAGTTGAACTTTTAGCCATAACAGATTGTTTCTTCGATTTCCAGCTAATAATAAAATTTTCCAAAAATATACCGTATCCAGTAATTAACTTTATGTTATGAGGGCACCCTACCCAGTCACTATTTAAGTAGGCTGAAATTTGAAGAGTTGAATTTGACTTCTTTAGAATTCCTTGTCCAGATGCATTTTTAAGGTATGTCAATACCTTGTAAGTTGCCAGAAGATGTGTGAGACCGGAGTATATTATTAGATTATTATTATTTACGATTTATAGGTATAATAAAATTATTCTTTTTATTTAATTTACTTGTATTATGACTTAAGCTAGTTATGTTCTATTTAGGAATAGAACACCTATTTTATTTAAATCTTTTGTTAACTACTCTAGTTGTATTAGACAACATGAAGCAGAATTTATTAAGATGTGGGCCTATAATACTATAAATAGGACCCTTAGGCTTAGTTATGAGACATTCAAGTTGAGAATAAATAAAGAATATTTCTCAAGTAGGAGTGCTTATTTCTCTAGACTCTTTTAAGAAGAGTGAGAGGTTTTTAGTATCTTTGGCCTACCGAACTAAAGTGGGATTTTGGCTATTTTTCACCTTAGTGGGGTTTTTAACCTTGCTAAGATTGGTGATTCACCTTAGTGGGGTTTTCAACCTCGCCACAATTGGTGTCTTTCATAATGCCCAAATGTCTTCATAACGCTTCGGCATCAGTTTGGTATTAGAGCGGGAGAATCATTATTCGCTATCTAGTTCAAGTTCACTGTCAGGTTTTGACACTCTTTGTTCAAGTAATTCTATTTCTTTTATTATTTTATAGTTATATCATTATCTTTTTTTCTACATCACCAAATTGTCATCACCATAAAATAAAATGTGGTCAAGACTCCAAAATCGTCAAAGAGATAATCATGAGATTGAGATTGTAGAACTACGCCATCAAATTCAAGAATTATAAATGTAACTCGCAAAATGTGATGCTCAAATCAACAATAGCAACTTTAGTGATGAAAAGAATGATACCAACCCTTTTCATCAAAATTCGTCTTTTGATGAAGAAGTACCAATTCGTCACTTGAAAATTGCTGCTACCAGAGATTTGAGAATCAAAGTTAACATTCTTAAATTTGAAGGAAGACTTCACCCTGATGACTTCCTTGACTAGCTCTACATAATAGAAATAGTTTTTGAATTCAAGGATATTCTTGATGAAAAACGTGTGAAGCTTGTTGCAATTAAATTGAAGAACGCCTCTATTTGGTGAGAAAATCTCAAAAAACAACGAGAAATAGAATGTTGTAACAAGATCAGAACATGGGATAAGATGCGTCAAGAACTCAAATGTAAGTTCCTTTTTGAGCATTATCGATAAGAAATTTTTATCAAATTTCTTAACTTGAGGCAAAAAGCAATGTCAGTGGAAAAATATACAATGGAGTTCGAACAACTTCACATGAAGTGCGATGACCATGAACCTGAAGAACAAACTATAACTCATTATCTTAGAGGTCTCAATGTTGAAATTACAGATGTTGTCCAACTACAACAATATTAGAACTTAAATGATGTCATCCAATTAGCATTAAAGGTTGAGAAATAACGATAACAGAAAAGCTCAATGAGTTCTTCTAGATAAAACTAATCTACCTCAAACCATGAAAGTCAAAGTTCAGCAACTATTGCGCCTCCAAAGGTAAACTTTTCCAAAATTGTAAGTAGTAATGATAAAAAAAACTACTTCTATTCGTGCTTCTAATGTCAACAAGAAGGATTTGGGCATATTGCTTTTGATTGTCTAAATTGAAGAATTATTTCTTTAGTAGAAGAAGAAGTTATAGAAGAACCTAGCATGGAAGAAGTAGATGATGAGTTAGAAATATTCAACAAGGAAGAGATAGAAGAAGTTTCTGTTGACCATGGAGAAGCTTTTATCGTTCGTTGTTATCTCAACATTGCTATGATGATTGAAGATGAAAGTTAGCTTTGTCACAACATATTTTATACAAGGTGCGCATTCCAAAGAAAGGTTTGCAATGTCGTTATTAATAATGGAAGCTGTGAGAATGTAGTTGCCATCTACATGGTGGAAAAGTTGAAACTTTCAACTGAAGTACATTTTCATTCTTACAAGCTATAATGAATGAGAAAAGGAAACGAAGCGTTGTTGTGTTCAATTCTCTATTGAAAATAATCAAGATGAAGTCTGGTGTGACGTTATCCCAATAGACGCATGCCAACTATTGTTGGGACGCCCATGGCAATATGATCATCAAGCTCACCATGATGAATACAAAAATACTTATTCCTTCATCAAAGATAGAGTGACAGTTATGTTGACTCCTTTAAAGCTAGAAGATCGTCTAAAGAGATAAGAGGAAGATAAAGCACTCATCACTTTGTCTGATCTAAACAAAGCTTATTGTGAGTCAAACAATTTATGTCTCTTATTAGTTTTTAAAAAGAATGAAGTATCTTCACCCTTATCCAAGGATGGTCAAACAGCATTGGTCAACAAAAGTTTGGGAAACTTATTGAGAAGCTTTGTGGGTAAACATATTTGGTAATGGGATCTTGTGTTAGCACAAGCATAATTTTCTTACAATAATTTTGTGAGCTAAACCACTAGAAGATGTCTATTTGAAGTAGTGTATGGAAAACGCCTTCTTAGCCCTTTGAACCTTCATACGTTACCAACTACTCATGAATTTAGTACTGACGCTGAAGAACGTGTTAAGAAAATCAAGAAGCTTCATAAAAAAGTTTGAGAGAAGATTATTCGTCAGACTAACAGATACCAAAAGCAAGCCAAAAAGCACAAAAAGTTAGCTAGTTTTTAAAAAAAAGACTTAGTGTGGATTATTTAAGGAAAGAACGTTTTTCTAAGTCTCGTGCAAAATTATCTCCTCTAGCTAATGGACCATTTCGAGTCTTGGAATGTATTAATGAGAATGCTTACAAGGTTGAACTTCTTAGAGATTATGAAATTTATGTAACTTTCAATGTAGTTGACCTCTTTCCTTATTATGAAGAACATGAAAAAGACATAGATCTTGAAGACAAATTTTCTCAACCTAAAGAGAATGATACAAGAGTATATTGTTAGATTATTATTATTTAGAAATTATAGGTATAATAAAATTCTTCTTTTTATTTAATTTACTTGTATTAAGACTTTAAGCTAGTTATGTTCCATTTAGGAATAGAATATCTATTTTATTTAAATATTTTGTTAACTACTCTAGTTGTATTAGACAACATGAAGTAGAGTTTTATTAGGATGTGGGTCTATAATACTATAAATAAGACCCTTAGGTTTATTTATGAGACATTTAAGTTGAGAATAAATAAAGAATATTTTCTTAAGTAGGAGTGCGTATTTCTCTAGACTTTTTTAAAAAGAGTGAGAGGTTTTTAGTATCTTTGGCTTAGCCAATCAAAGTGAGATTTTGGCTATATTTCACCTTAGTGGGGTTTTCAACCTCATCACGATTGGTGTCTTCACAATACCCCGACGTCAATGTGGTTCACCAAGCTTATCCATACGCTGTGATAAAGCTTGTACAACATAACTAATATATGGTCTGCTGAATGCGAATTACAATAGTTTACTTATTAATTGTCTGTAAATGGTTGGATTTGACAATGTTTCATCATCGTGAGCGCTTTGTAACTTCTGATTGTAGTCAATTAGAGTGCTTATTGGCTTAGCTTCTAACATCCCATGTTTTTCAACTAAGTCCAGTGTATATTTTCTTTTACTAATGGTGATTTTTTCTGGTATTTTCAATATCTCAAGCCTTAGGAATTATCTAACTTTTCCAAGGTCTTTTAACTTGAATTATGCATTTAAAAATTCTTTGACCTTTGTTGCTGCTCAAGTATATGTACTGCCAATTAGAATGTCATTTACATATACTAGTAAGGCTATGAAATCTCCATTTGAGATCTTCATGGTAAACAAAGAGTAATTTGCACTTGTTTGTTTGAATCCAAACTGTATGAATGAGGCAGTAAACTTGGCATTCCATTTCTTGGATGCTTATTTTAAACCATATAATGATTTATGTAATCTATATACTAGTTTAGACCCTGTAGGACATTCCCCCTTAATAGAATAATCCTGTGGTATATCCATATAGACCTCTTCATCCAAGTCTCCATTATGGAATGCATTGTTGACATCTAATTGTGACAAATGCCAATTATTTGTTGCAGCTACTGCAAAAAAGACTCTAACAGTTGATTGCTTTGCTATTGGGTTGAAAGTTTCTTAGTAGTCAAAGCTTGCCACTTGATTGTACCCCTTGGCAACCAATATGGCTTTGTGCCTTTCAATTTCTCCAATTGCCTTTAATTTGACTTTATAAATCCATTTACATCCTATGGTATGTGAATTTGATGGCAGAGGCATTACACTCCATGTACCAGTATCTTGCAAGGCCTAAAGTTCAAGATTCATAGCTTTTCTCCAACACAAATGCTTTATAGCTTGATGGTAAAAGCTTGGTTCATTAATGTGTGATAAGGCTATATTGAAAGCTTTATGTGCAAGTGCAAGTTAATTAACAGATAAATGGTTGGTTATTGGATGTGAAGTGACAACATTGGTATGAGAAGGTAGGTTGATAAGGTAAGCATCGAGCTGCTTTGGTATTGTTTTTGTTTTGTGCTTCTTCTAGTTGGTATATTTTTATCTTGTGAACTAGTTGTATTTATGCTGTCACTAGCAGTGGTAGTAAGTACATTGTCTTGTGAATGTGAATTATGGGATATTGACTTGAGCTGGAAGTAGATGGATTTTCAAGTGACATAAGAGGTTCATATGAGTATGAATCAGTAAGTATGTGGTCTTGGTAAGGGTGATATAGGGGTGTAGAGTCAAAATCATCAATATATGCATCAAGTATATCAAGTGTTTGATGAAATGCATCAGAGTATGTATTGTTTTCTGGTAACTAAAATGGGAAAACTTGTTCATGAAAAAATGTCTCTGGATACTAGGACTTTTCTTGAACATAGATCATTTACTCTATACCTTTTCACATTATTTGGATAACCTAAAAATATGCACTTACTTATTCTTTTATCTAACTTTTTCTTATGTTGTGATAGGGTTGATACAAAACATAGGCATCCAAAAACTCTTAAGTAATCATATACTGGTGGTTTATTGAATAACAGGTCATATGGTGACTTATTATTCAGTATTTTTGTAGGGACTTTATTGATAATTTTAACAGCAGTGTGTGCTGCATCTCCCCATAAATAAAGTGGGACATTTGATTGATGCATTAAGTTTTTTGTTACCATTAGAATGTGTTGGTGTTTCCTTTCCACCACACCATTCTGCTGGGGGTTATCCACACAAGATAGTTTATGAATGATCCCATTTTGGCAAAAAAAAAAAGAAAGTCTAAACTCATTTCCATTATCTGATTTTATGCATTTTATTGAAAATTCAAATTGTTTTTGTACATAAGCTTTAAAAAATGGAATGATGCTTGAAACTTCTGATTTATTTTTCATAAAGAATATCAAGTAAATCAAGAATAGTTATCTACAATAGTTAAGAAATTTCTTTCTTGTGACAATGTTGGGGTTTCATAGGGTCCCTAAATGTCAGTATGTATTAATTGAAATGGAAATGTAGTACTTTGAACATGAGTAGGAAAAGAAAGCCTTTTTTGTTTTGCCAAAGGACAGATTTCACAAATTAATTCATTTGAGCTAGAAACAACTAGATAGTTTTGATGAATTATGTTAATTCTCTCTAATGGTTCATGGCCTAGCCTAAAGTGCCAAAGATCAAAGGTTTTATATCCTACATTACAAGCATTGACAGAAACCTTTGAAGGAAACTTTACAACTTTGTCAAAACAGAACTTAGAAATGTCTTGTTCATCATGGTTTTCTTGCATCATATATAACCTTGAAGATGCCTTAGCAACCTCAATCGTTGTCCAAGTGAGAATGCCTTGAACAACGCAGTATGAGTTAGTGAATAGATCAAAATTTTTCTTGGTATAAGTTGTCTTATTGACATAAGACTGAATTTAAAGTTTGGGACATAAAGAACATTTTGTAGGGTCAGTGATGAATTTATTTTGACTAAGCCAATGTGAGAAACCATAGCTCTTTTATCATTTAGTAATTGGACATAGCGATTTGTACAAGTTTAGCTAAGGTGAAACTATCTAATGAATAAGCTATATGATCCGTGGCCCTAGAGTCCATGATCTAATGACCTTGTTCTATCATTTTTTTTTTTGAAAAGTTGGGAATTTCATTCACATATCATGAGAAGAAGCAAAAATCATTTTGGTTTTGGAAACACCAAAAAACTGCAAGGTAAACAAAGAGAGACCTGTAATACAAGACCTTTTCAGACCTAAAAAAAAAAATTTACATCACTCAAACCAGCAAGAGGTAAGTAAGACCTCCACTTTCCCCGTGCAGAGGTACAAAAACTCAAATGAAACTTAAGAAAAAAACCCTTGGACAATAAAAAATCACACCTTAGCTTAAGGAATGAAAACAAAAACATAAAGACCCTTCATCCAACATAATATCTACAAGCTAGACCAACCCACAACAAAAACCAAAACGTCATCCACATAGCTAGATCAAACCAGAGAATCAAAACCAGAACATAGAAAACAACCTGTCTACAAAAAACCACACAAGGAGTAGTGTAGTAGTAGTGGCAAGCATAACCAAAGAGGAAAAGGGAAAAACAAATCATACTTAACAAACTTCTAGAAGGATTGGGCCATCTTCACCATCTTCAGTAATAACCCATAGGAACTTATCCTCTTTATAGACCCCTACCTTAACCAATGAATCAGCAACCCTATTCACGGATCTTGGAATTTTCAGAAATCTCTAATTCTTCAATTATGATTTGAAAAATTCCATATGCATCATGGTAATTCTATATTTTCGAGGGACTGTTGATAACTCCCTAACCCACTTCACCTCATTCTCTAAGTCACTCTCCACAATAACACAATCAACACTACCCCACCTAGATGCCGCCACAATTTGAAGGGCTTTTTTGATGGCCAAGATCTTTGTTCTATTAGCATATGTCACCTTAACAGATAATGAAAATTGAATTAGCAATCATGTTCTATCATGGCAGTATCAACATGTTTATATTCAGAGGGTAAGTTATTGTGTGTGTTGAAACAAGCTTGGTTAGAGACTATACCTATAAAGGCAGAATTTATAAGTGAAAGATTGGCTAGTTATGTGTTTGCTAGGACATTCTTACCATCATTGCTGATCAGTCCATTTTCATTCAAGAGATCCGTTAAACTATAAACTTGTTTCTATATTAAAGATATTTGAGACTTGGAGTTGATGTTTCCCATTTCTTCCACATGACTAGTTTGAGCATCATCTGCTGATGGATTGTTCACCATAACTGATCTTTTCTTTGCATATGGTTTTCCTTTAGTAAACTTAAAATCTTCTAGAAAACCAAGAAGTTTGTAGCATTTTTCTTTTACATGACTTTTCTTGCCACAGTGAGTGTAGCAACCACAAATGAAGATTCCATGAAAGGTTAAAATTATGCAAATAAACTCCTCTGAGTTTTTTCCCTAAGAACCATACTATAAACTTTATCCAATGCATGTATTTGATCCATCAAAATGATTTAGGATCTGATGGTAGAGAATGACTCATTTAGGCTATTGAGGAACTTAAATACTAAGTCTTTTTGGTATTGGTTTGAGTAAATCTTGAAGCAATTTGGGTCACACTTATCGTACTGACAGTGTGGCAGAGGCCTATAGCTTATTAACTGTTCTCAATGCCTTTCAACTTTAAAAAGTACTCATCTACATTCTTGGTTCCTTGAGTCACACTACCAAGGTTATATTGTAGATTGCAAACGCTTATGTCATTTGGTTGGGGAAAGTTTTGTTTTAGGTGTTCCAAATTTCAATGGTAGAATCCATGAAGAAAATAGTAGATGCTATTGGTTGTGAGATGGAGTCTAAAAGCCAAGCAACGATCGGGTTATTACATTTATTCCAAGCTAGATAAAGTGGGTTAATAATAGAGATTTTAGGGATGGTTTTAGTGATGAACCCTGTTTTGTTTCTAATTGATAGAGCTAGTAAAAAAGAACGGCTCCAAGCCACATAGTTGTTTGTGGTAAGTTTAGGATTAACTATCTCTGGACTTGGATGGTCAATATGATGAAGGTCATATAGAGATTGGGGATCATTTGCTGTTAAGAGTTGCATGGCAGGTGTGGTGGTGGTTTGATTGGTTCTTTGAGTTGTAGACTTAGTTGACTCAATCATTTTTCTATTTCTTAAATGGCAACAAAGGAGACGGTATGAAGATAAAGAGAGAGGCTAGTATACTTACTAATTCGAAGGATTGAAAACAGTACAAAAGGATTGATGCAGGACAAGAAGGTATTGCCCTATGAATTGATTTTGATTCGTTTTGTACCTGTAACAAACCTGCTTTAATACCATGACAAAAGGAAAGATGACAACCTCAAGAGGGAAAAACGGCACAAACATTTTTGAGCAATGTTAGAATATTTTCTCATCAAAAGAATGATTTGTACAGTGTTTTATATACATTGGTAAAAAATGATTAAACAATAAAAAAAGCTACTTTACTAATCTGTACAATCTAACTAACTTTAAAAACATTAGCTTGAAACCTTGTCGTATCATCAAGGTTATATGACCACCTTGTATTGCTTCCAAAACGATGCGTACAAGACAAACATCTCATCATCTTACACTCTGCATTTTGCCTTTATCTTATTCTGTCTGCCTACCTTAGCTTGATCTGTTCTTCCTTTGTTTTTTATTAAGCTTTTTATTTTCTAGATTTGATTCAATCTGGAATTATTCTTCAATCTCATTTATCAGAGAACACGTTCAATCTTTATATCACCTCTTTGTATGGTCTCCTTGATCAAGTGATATCGCCTTAGTAAATGTTTGGATCCTAAATGAGAACTTAATTCCTTTGCTTGCGTATTTGCTTCATTGTTGTCATAATATAAAGGTATTGACTTAGCGATGCTAGGAATCTCACCTAGTTCAGTGATGCAATTCTTGATCCAAACATCATTTTTCGTTGCCTCAAACATAGATATATATTTAACTTCAATTGTAGAGTCAACTATCATCTCTAGTTTGGAACTCTTCCGACTGATTGCTTGGCTATTTATAGTAAATATGTATCCACCTTGACAGCTGTTGTCATCTTTGTCGGATTGAATATTTTTAAGTGTGATGTGAAAAAAGTTAGAATCACAAAAACTTAATAAAATTATAAAATTATTTTGGAATGTGATCAAATAAGTTAATTTTGAATTGAGAGTATTTTAATAATTTTATAAGAGAAAATTAAGAGTCGAATATCTCATGGGAACATAAATTATCTACAAGATATTAGTTAAGTAAAAAAATATACCGTGTCATATGAAAAAAAGGATAAAATCACAAAAATATACAAGTTTACTCGTATTTAAAATGACAAATGTAGGAATGACAACTGTTTAATTTCACCAAACAAGGAAAATGATAGTTGTGGCTCTTGGCAGACTAAACTATTTTTACCTAAAGGCTATCAACGCATAGAGCCATTCTTAACAAAGAGAAGTTGAAATTGTTAAAAGAAAATGAAATAAAATAAAGTAAGTAAGAACACAAGGAAGTTTAAAGTGTGATATCACTGTCCTTAAGGATAATTTTCGTCCCTTCGGAGTATAAAACTCAGTGCAAAAGGACTGTAGTGGTTATCCTCCAAGATTCAACAGACCATTCTTGATAGTTTGCACAAACTAATAAGGGATGATAAGGACTGCAGAAAGAAAGAACCCAACTAAGAAAGAAAGGAAGCAGAGAAGACTTAAGAAAAGATGAAAGGCTTTAGTGTGTGTTGTGAGTGAGAGTATGAGGCTGTATTTATAGACAGGGAACGAAGTGAACGTTGCATCAAATAAGGTGAATGTTGCACCAGATCAGGGAGTTGAGAAAAAGCCTCAAGGAGTTAGAGAAAAACCTGGTCAGCTTGTATACTAAGTCAGGTATACGTTGTAGCCAGTAGTACAAACATGGTCAGCATGAATACTAAGTCAGGTATACGTTGTAGCCAACAGTACTTAGTTAGATAGACATTGGAGCAAAACTAGGAGAGGTAGGTAAGTATGGTAGAGTTTGAGTCTGATTCAATCAAAGGTTGAAAAAGCTTAAAAAAATAAAACCAAGGTACAAAAATTCACTTGGACACAACCCATGTGTATATTTGCACACAAGAGGGGGAATCTAAAATTTCTCAAGGTCTAATCCAATCTTGTGTATACATAAACCCACTTCATTTTCTTTGCTTGCAATAAGTTTATAATGGATTTTTATATATAAGGCATTCACCTTTCTTGTATTTCGACAATATGAGATGTTTGAATCTTATGAAATATACTATTTTTCAACAGAAATAACCAATAAGAAGAAGACATAAGCAAGAATATTAAAGATAAACCAACATGGTTTAATTCCAGGGGTAGACTATACCTAATTTCGAGTAGTGGAGTTTCATAGTGTGGATGCGTGCAAAGAGCAAGAGTCAACACTTGCATCGGGCAAAGATGCCACAATAGAAAATTCAGCCTAGTTACAACAAACAAAACTTTTCAACATTCTTATTTGTTCATTTCATATATCGTCCATGTGCCATGTGCTTACATTTGTTAAATCAAGATGCATTAAACAATAAATTCAGTAAATATAAGCTCAAAATGGATAATTAGTCTAACGGCTAATTATCAATTTACAACAAGGATCTCTGGAGGAAGACTTGAGGCCCCGGGGAGTAACCTTTGGTACCATAAAACTTAAAACTTAATTCTAATTAGATCCAACTGCCACACCTTGATTCAGCAATTTTATGCATTTCCTTCTGATTCCTGAAAAAAGAATGTAAACACCCGCACCAGCCAGATAGCTAGCAAAATGAGGTTTCATTAGGCCCAAGGGAATTGGTCTGAATTAAAAATACTGCATAAGTTCTCAGTTCCAAAAGTGTTGTGACTATCAATACATGTTACAGCTCGGATGGACAAGAAAAGCATTTTTGTAACCAAACAGTCAATAGATTCAGAGTTGTAGATGCGTAGGTTCTGTTCCTCAGCAATATTACATCCTCTAAAATCATCAGGAGTTAATGTTGCATTGGCCGCTAACCAAGTGTGAAATGTTTGTACAGTCAATCTAAATTTTCTGTAAGAATGGTAAATCAAATTCCAAACTAATCATGCTTTCCTGCATGACAAGGTTATGTTAAGCCTTTGCTTCTGTTGCAGCATGAAGAAGTTCATCCGGAGTCGCAGCTGGGTCTAGATCCCAACAATGATCTGGCAAATTACTGGTTTCTCCTTTAAGTAACCAAGATGGAACCTGGTGTGAAAAGCGAAACATCTCTCTCCTCTGAATCCATCTAATGGCATCCTTATTCGTACTTCTCTGATATACTGTCTTGAACCCAGCCAATTTGATAAGGGGAGCAACACAAACTCCAAGCTCTTCCGAGTAATCATCAAGCACCTCGACCATCTCATAT
This sequence comes from Theobroma cacao, assembly GCF_000208745.1. Lineage (NCBI taxonomy): Eukaryota > Viridiplantae > Streptophyta > Magnoliopsida > Malvales > Malvaceae > Theobroma > Theobroma cacao. The sequence continues at coordinate 13,082,842 of NC_030850.1, forward strand.
TGGTGCCTCACATCATCAGGAGTTGACCTGTTCCAATCTGGTGACCAATTTCGATAAACAGCCCAAATATCTCCACTTTTGGGGAATATCCGAACGCAGCCTCCCCTTCCAGCCTTTTGTCCTCTCAGAAGATGAGAGAAAATGTTGACTTGATCAATAAAGTCAGGATTCCAGGCCCTGAAGTGTCCACAAGATTTAGTAAACCCAGAATCCACCCAACTTACTGACCCAAATTCATTATCAGTTTTGGAGTTCAAGTAAGAGATGAGAATCTTAAATGGTTTTACTGAGACAACCTGGCGAATCAAACAGTACAAACGAGGCATACCATCGTCTTCGTCATACAGGGCCCATATTTGCTTTGGTTTGAAGCATTCCTCAGATCTATCTTTGTCAAAATCATGAAAGTCGGGGTCAGGAACTGTAATTGAGACCGGTGCACTTTTATTTGGTGCTGATTGATGAACAGAAACAGCCAAATTTGTCCTTTTGAGAGCCTTTCCAGCCACTTGTGGTTGACCATCTTCAGTGCCTAATATAACTGCAGAAGCTGTTGTGGCTGCTGCCTCTGAAGCCAACCTAAGCTCTTCTAACTTCTTCCGAATTTGTGACCTTGCCTTGTCAATCAACAACTTTCTAGCATCAAATGCGGGGGCAATTGAGCTTCGCCTATTTGGAGGTTCACAAGGGTTGGAAAGCTTTGGATCATGCTCAACACCATTTTCATTTGCTAATCCTGCTTCTGAAGATTTTAATTCCTTGTCTTCATATCCATTTCTGAAGTTGGAACCAACAACAACCTTCCTTTTCTTCTCAAGTCTACCAGTCTTAGATCCTGAAGATTCATTATAGCCATTGGACACATTTGGAGTTGTCTGCATGGCAATGTTTTTCATGGAACGTTTTGCATTGGCACTCAATTTCACCTTCGACCCTGCTCCTCTAGCATCTCCATTGGTCTGATAAACAGCATCGGTTGAAATGGCTGATACTCCATTATGGCTTGCAATCCCAGTAGAAGTTCCAGAGAAGGAGCTCCATTGAAATGACATGTTAGAAACATACTCATACCCATGCCCAGGATGATAGCCTGAGACCCCATTTCCAGGAAAAAATGTAGCATTAGTTGGGACATATGTGACCCCATCATATCCATGACTTCCATATCCATTACTTGGCACGTAAGACCAAGGACAGTAGGGGAAAGAACCGTTCACAGGGGCTGACCCAGTTTCAACAGCAATAAAAGTACCTCGGCAGTTCTTACATGAAAGTCTCTTATTGACATACTTCCGAAGATATTCATACTGGACTTTACAAGATGTGCATACAGTCCAAAAAGTATCAAGTCTACCCTGTGATGTTGGATTTGAACAGTTGCCGACACCTGTAACCCCAGCAGTATATGTTGTAGTTTGAACCACTCCAGAAGGCACCTGTTTGTTTCTCTTGATATCATAGGAACCTTTCTTGATTCTATCTGACAACGAAGTCCATGCTTCAGATACAAGTTTAAATGCCCCATCAGCTCCCACACATTTATTCTTATCAGGATGGAGTAGCACAGCCATCTTTCTGTACTGTTTCTTCACTGCCTCTTTATCTGCAGAAGGCTTCAACCCAAGAATTGAATAGTAATCGATTACACCATTACATTTAGTCTCAGAAGCAACATAAACTTCAAATGTGGACACCATCTGCGATATACCCTCCAATCCAGGATACAAAGATTTAGCCTTTAATGCATAATTCTTAGCACCTGCAAAGTCTCTTTCACAAAATCGCTTCTCAGCGATCTCTTTCGCTTTAAGAGCTTCCTCTTTGTTTGCTTCCATTCAAAACGTTCAAACGATTTTTAAAACCAAACTCTCCAAACAAAAGTTATAAGGACCCCAACATGATTAACCATAAAAGAAGCTGAATTGTCATATTGAACCATCTCATGTTTTCTGCATATAGTCAGCAAGACAACATTTAGATCTTTCCCAAAATCAAGCTTCGTTTTTCCCAAGTAACACTCTAACTGACCAAGTCATGAAACTTTCAAACGCGCTTAATTAACCCTAATTACACATCTTTGAATCCAAGATCTTAACTTTTTAAGTTCTACTCGATTGCTGAGAAACCAGAGAAAGACAAAAAAAAAATCAAAATTGTAAGCTAAACAAATCAATCAATCAATCAAAATTAACCATATCCAAGCATTACCAAAGTTGGGTTATTCCTTATCTTAGAGCAAATAAATGTAAAACTTGGCAGTTGATTTCAATTACTGTTTCCATAATTTTCTCAGTTAAAAAAAACCCATTCGAACAAACTAAAAAAGCCATAAAAAAACAGCTAAATTTGCAAAAATTTGAAAACGCAAATCGCACTAATTTCAAAGCCAAATAACAAAAAGCAAACGGATCCAAGTTCAACAGCTCAAAAACTACATAAATCAAGTGAGTTTACCCCAAAATTTAACTAAAGAGTTAAAACTTTTTACAGAATTAAAGTGTATAAGTAAACATTTCCACATAAATTAAAGTTAAAAATGAAAACAAAGAAAAGAAACTAACCTCACTGAGATTTGAGCAGCAATGGATGTTAAGCAAGACCCAGATCGCCACGTGTCCTTTAAAGCTTGAGCAAATCAAGATTTTGAGCTAATTTGTGAATCCTAGTGCAGTTAAAACTAAGAAACAAATAAAAATAAAAGAACAAACTCTTTTGGGGGGAGTGCACTGAACTAACTGGCGGAAACAAATTAGGGTTCTAAACCGGGAATTTAGAGGGATTAAAATCGGCGGCGAGAAATTTGGGATTCCGTCTATCGCCGATCAGGAAAAATGGGGTGGGCGAAAATTAATAAATAAAAATGATAATTTTCAGTGAAAGTAAACGGTGTTAATAGTATTTAATGGTGGGGGTTGCTATTGTGTACTCTGTGCGTAATACGCACAGTGTTTATTTATTTATTTTGTAAAAAAAATTATATTTTTAAATTAAAGAAAAGTAAAAAAGAAAAAGAAAAAGACATAATTAAGTATTGTAATAATTGTGATATTAATAATAATGGGAAATTATGTTCACTGGGGAAATGTTTGGTAGCGGATAGAAGTAGAGTTGGGTAAAGGATAATGGTTTTCTCTTTCAGTTATTTGTTTGTTTATTTTAGGTAATAAATAATTCCATGGAAAAGAAAAAGTTAAAATCTTTTCCTTTCTTTTGTATTTTTGGTACGTAGAAGAAAAGCAAAACAAGATTCCTTTATTTCCTACGTTATTACTTTCATCACTTTTCATCGTAGCTAACTCCCCTTTTTTATCTGTGTGTAAATAAAATCAAAATTCAGAGTTGGAAGAACCTTCAAATTTTGCATCAATGGAGTCCAATATATTCTAATTTCCCTTTCTTTTTTTTTCCCTTTTACCATTATTGCTGCAGTGAATTTAATGGGTAAAGACAATTAGCTTGCTTTTCATTTATTTGGACCAACGATCTCTTTTAGTAAATGGATTCAAAGTAATTAGACTTATGCTTTGAGCAATCAATAGACGATAAGGGGTGGTGAGAGCAATTACTCAGAGCTGATCCTCCCTGTATGAAAAATCATGAATGTAATGATGATTTTAAAATTTTATACGAACATGGATTAAAAGATAATTATAAAAATAATTATATTATATTATATATATATATTAAATTATAATAATAAAAAAATTAAAAATTTAAAAGTGACGATCTTTACCCTCTACCACTTCTTGGCTTTGCCTTTGTATGGATGTATAATAATTTACATAGGCTAAATCTCTTAACATTACAAATGCATGAACGTTTATTTTTCTTCTCGAATCTACAACATTTCCTTTTTAAATGCCTTAATTATCTTAAGTAAATGGGATTGTTTTTTTTTTTGCTTTCAAATAATTTATGTCTATACATTAAACCTAAAATCTAGTGAAATTGTCAAATATTAATATTTTATTTTTCTTGGTCGAATTGTTATTACAGTGGTTCAACCACCAAAAATCTGATAATTGCCAACATTTTACCCCATCTCCAATCTATTTTTCTGGTTGGCCTTGGATGTTTTTTCAATACTTCTATAGTTGCAAATCATTGATTAAGATATTATAAAGTTTTCTAGCTAAAATTTGATGGAGTTTGCATCGAAACCCTAGATACAATGGGTTTTTTCAAGGATGTAGACCCAGCAACCAGGCCACAGCCAAGACATCATTGTACTAAATGTGTAGTTTCATTGTACTTGGAGGTAGTTGTTGTTTTCAAGCTATTATGGTAGCTTTGAATGATACCCCTGTACATGTATAGTAGATTTAATGGAAATGAATCTGAAATTAAGAAGGAGTTGATGATTAGGACTGTGTATTAGATTGCAAACTAGCCTTTCTAACCCCATCCAATTCATCCGAAAACAAACCCTATCTCTATTTACTGGTTTTCTCCACAAAGACATTTCAACTAAAATCGAATATGCCAAATTATTGAGTGGACCATGGAATATATATTATTAAGCATACCTTATCTTAAGTATTTGTAGGGCTTCTCTTCCTCGAGGGATAGGCATGCCATAGATCATTTAACGTTATTAAAGATAGCCTGCTTGTTCCATACTTATTTTATTTGTCAATATATGCTAGTATACGGCTTGTTGCAATATACTATAACGTTACTTTTGTTTTTGTCCAAATTAAAAAAGATATTGATAAATACTAACTTATTGCAGTTTTAATTGGTTTTGATGTCAAAATTAAATTTGCAAACCTTCGTAATATACAGTCAAACTTTTTTTTTTTTAAAACAACTTATGTTTGGTTTAGCCATTATTATCAGTTTTAGGAGAGTTTTAAGATCTAAGATTCCAATATTCTTTTCCGTTCCTAAACTTCTTCACATGCAATGAAAAGAAAAGTATTTTTTTTTCTCAATCAAATGAATAAATTATCTTATCATGTACAAGAATGTTGATATAAAGTCAAGTTTATTTCAAAACTAGACAAATCAAAAACAAGTTTACCAACATCTCAAAACAAAACGGTAAAAAAAAAAAAAAAATCATTTAGCACCGCAAAGAGCAGCATCAGCATGACTATGGAGAAATTACTTTCTTTGATGGACTTAAGGTGATTCGTTATTTGATTGTTAGCGGAATACAGCATAATGAATTAAAATGATTATACCTTTTAAGAGGTATTAAATTATGATTAGTAGAATAAATTTGAGTGATTGTATGACAAAAACAAAAAAGAATAATAGTAGATTGAATTGAATGGGGATTGGGGGAGATGTGGCAGTAGTAGCAGTGATATTGGGTGGTTCAAGCGGAGAAGAAAGAACATGTGAATCAAAGTGGCAGAGAGATGGTTGGCCCACCCAAATGAGAGGCTTTGTCCAGTCACAATCAGAAACTGGAGGCCCATCGCTCAATTCATAACTCACCGCCAAGCACAATTAAGACAATACTTATTCATATTTGGTCTATTCTTCTTCAATCGGTAACTTTTGTACATACCAATCATGTCCCCATCATGGGTTTTTAAAAGGCCATTTAATCCATTTTCCATGGAATCTAAAGGAACCCAATTGCGGGTTGTTAAGAAAGAATTTCTGTATATTAAATATAAAAAAATAATTTACATAAAATTTTAAGAAAAATTATAAATACTTAAAATGATTTTCATTCCACGGGCTAGAAAACAAGCACAATGAAGAAAAAACATGGGTGCATTTAGCATAAATAGCAATTTTCGTATCTATTCAAATGGGCCCTTACGGCCCAACTACCGTCCAAGCAAAGGATTTCAAGACATGAAAGAATCTATATTTATTTATTGGATTTTATCCAATTGGTAACCCCATTACATTTACTATTGTTCTTATGTTTTTTTATAAGAAACTCTTTTCTTTTGCAGCCTATCTCTTGGCTTTTTTCCTTTTATGTGTTAAACTTTATTATCCTTTTAAGTAATTATTCGGTCATTAACTATGAATGTTACTTTTTATGCATGGAAGTTGGAAATTCTCCTCCTATATATATATACATATATATTATACATACTCCAAAAAGTATATTATATTAGATAAGGGACAAAATTACTTTTTCATGGTTAATTTTTTCTTTTTTGCAGTTTTCGCCGTAGGACAAGGGAAGCAGGTTGAGGCAAGGGTAACGGTTAGTGTCGTAAGTCGTATCTTTTCTCGAGAAAGAGGTACAAAAAAAAATTTATGTCTGGGTAAGAATTCCAAATGACATTTGGGCACTTTCTCAACCTTCACCGTCCTCCAATTCAAACCCGAATAAATAGCCTAGAAAAGAAAAAGTTCATTTCTCTTCTCATATTTACTCAAATATACCAAGAAATTAGAAATTATTAGAAAGAATAAATGAACAAGAACGTTTTCATTAATGACAAAGCTAGTAACATTTTCACAAATAATTATAACAACAAAAAAAATATAAAAATAATAATAAAAAAAGTTGTAAAGAATTTTTATCATCATTTTTCATTTTTAAGGTATACTAAATTGCAAAAGACAACCATCAATCAAACATTCACGGGCTTGCAAAGGAACATTAGAGACGACGGTGACAATTCCCCGACGAGCCTCCCATTACTACTATTACTTCCACCAAGCCTTTCGTAGCAATCAACGCAAAACAAGGACAACGAGAGCTGGACCTCGTCGCGAGTCCAAGACGCCCTCCTCACTCGTCCGAGTCGGCTCAGCACTGGTCTCACGCAAGCCATGTAGAGGCGTTTGTAGCCACCCAGGGCAACGACGACGGAACGCACGCTGGAAGGTGGAGGAGACACATGGCGAAAGCAGAGGTCTTCCCAGAGGGAGTCGTTACGAGCAATGGTGCACCAGAGGGGGCAAACGCAGGCGGCGACGCCCAGGGAACGGCCGTCGAGGCGTTTGAGGATCTCTACGAGGATGTCGACGTGGTCGTTGATGAAGAACTTGGGTCTTTTTTCCTTGTTCTCTTCGACTGTCTCTTGGTCTTGGCGGTGGCGGTTGCGGTGGTGATGTTGCACCATTGTTAAAGAAAAGAGAGACAGAAGAAGAAAGAAGAAATAGAAGAAGAGGTAGCGTTAAGAGAAATTAAAAGGAAAAACAAAATGGTGGGTTATATATATAGGAGAAGTGTTATAGGTGTAACGTAAGGTTTAAGGGATTTGACTTTTGAGAGAGAGAGAGAGAGAGGGAGGGATAGAAAAAGAGAGGGTGTTTGCATTAGGGAAAGAGACACAGAGACAGACTTGAAGACAGGGAAAGAGAGAGAATTTTTCCTTTCATTTTTTTTTTTTTGGTTCTGGGTTCTTGAGAAATTTAGATACAGTTTTCTTTTTCTTCATTTTTGCAACAGGGGTGTGGTAAGAATTTTATCTGCATGTCAAAAAAAAGAACATAATTTACAGTGTGCATGAGTTGGAGGGAGCCAAAATTTTGGGTTAACGAGAGCGAGAGAGAGAGAGAGAGAGAGAGGGAGGGAGGTGGGGTATCGAGAGAAGAGGAGAAGGGGCCAAGGGAAAAGAGCCAAGGCAAAGAACTGGAACCGATGCTATGCCTTTTTCTTTAATTGCTTTTTGTATATTGTTTTCGAGTTTGTTGTTATTGTTGTTGTTTTCATTTTTGTTGTTGTTTGCGTATTTCAAAGACTTTTTTTTTCCTTTTAGCTTCAAGGGTTGAGGGCCGTTGGTAAAATCACTGTGACTTGTGAAGCAGAGACTTTGGTTTTTCTTCAGCTATATTCATAGATGGTCTGCAACTCTATGTTGTTTTTTTTCGCCTACACACTAATTTCAGATTGGACCATATTGCACAAGTAGGGGGAATAGCTATAGAACGCCTAATGTGAAATGTGTGAGGCCCAGCTGCTCATCGGGTGGGGGTGCAAAGGCCAAAGTTGATTTCACATTTTTTCTCACAAAAGATTTTTGGACTTTGCATTGGAAGAAAGAAGATACAAGGAAAAGAGAAAATGTAAACCGAAATGTCATTTCAACACCGCTGGAAGCAACCTATAATTGCTATCCAAGCATGCTGATTGGAACCAGAGAAGAAATTTTGAGTCCTCAACAGGCAGAGAATATTGCTGGCTGATATTTCTCATCGTTGCTATTGACATATTTCCCTATTGATATCTCAATTGCCCTCCACTTCATTCTTTTGCAAACTCACCTTTAGGTCCTAGAAATATAGGCATTAGGATTTGGTAAGATTTCCACTGTCTGGGCTTTTCTTTTGTCTGTTATTAAAAAAGAAAAAAGAAAACTGAAATTTCAGATTTTTGGTGATAAAATTAAAAGGAACTTGGTCATACAAATTAATTATCTGATGCATATATATATATATATATATAAAGTAATTTTTTCTTTTTTAATCGAGAAAGGAGAATTTGAGTCCAATTTTTTTCTTAAAAAAAATTTAAAGTACATAGAAACATTTTTACTACATGTATAGATTATACATGTATGCCTATGTAATTAATGTTTGCATATAAGCTGCATCCAAGTATGAAAACAGATTGTTCACTGGGCACCAGAAAAGTCATATCAAAAAGCATCTTATGTTTCATCTTCAAATAATAATAATGAGCCTTCAGGCAACAACCAAAGCAAAATGAAGAGCTCTAAGGTCACGGTCAGAAGGCAACTATTTGGTTGTCTTATGGTATTTGGATTTTGGCCTGGAAAGGAAACCCCCAAGTCCCTTTGAGACAGAAAGCATATAATAAAATATCATTAAGATAAAGGCTTGAAATTGACATTAGATTTACGAAGGCTTTGCTGCTCTGTGGAAAGGGGTACCCCACCAATATCTTAGAGTTTTTAATGGGAGACTTGTTCTGTATTGTGTTGGACTTGTTCATTGGACACACTTGAGCAGGCGCTGTTCCCTATTCTTTCTGGGAGGAATTTGATAATTGCAAGATTACAAGGAGAAATCCGTAAAGTGCGCAAAAACTTTCACATTTTTCACTCACTCCCCCAACGACTATCATCTTGTACTTTACTCTTTGAAAAAACATGCTAATCGGTCAAACGTTGCACATAAGAGTTTTCACCATTTCTCTAAGCCATGCATCCATCTGCACCACTACAACCATGGACCATCAAATTTCACCCCCCTTTTTATTATTTTATTTTAAACTCTGCTTAGTCTTAGAAGGGGAAATCTTGGGGTTTCACGGCAGAGACTGAAATTGGGTCAGTGATAGCCAACTAGACTAATGTGTGGACTCTTTCCATCTGCATGTTTGGCTTCCTAGTTTTTGTTCACTTTCTTCTTGTGAGGTATCTAGGTAATCGTGTCATTTGCAAGATTTAGGACAAGAAGATGTCTCGGGGTAACAATTCCCGTACAAAACCCAAAACTTTTCAACCAGAGTAAAAAATCCCATATCAAATTTATGTGCTTGAAGTTATCCATCTGGCCAGGTTCTCTCTGTAGTATTTGGCGGAAGGACCCATTAGCATTAATGCCATTCAATATGTATATTTTTTTCTAAACTAACAACCAAGGTCAAGATATATATATATATATATATATATTAAGTAGTAGTATTTGTTAATTTGGATGATTGCATTGAATCCATGGAGGCACATTTAAATGATGGAAACAATGTAAAGAAAACAAACAAGTAGATAAAAGGTGAACAGAATAGGACCTGGAAAAACAAACAATGAAATTACAGCCAGGGCTCCAAATCAATGCTATACATGACATCCTTCTCTAACTGCTCTCTTAGCTTGAAGTGAGCCATCACGGAATCTGGAGTACTCATTGTTTTAAGATGTTTAGCTAGAAATGGTTGTACATTTTCTTCGTGGTTTTGTTCTTCCAAAGGCTTAGAGATTTGTTGGACTTTCCTTGTTTCATGGGTTACTTTTGGTAGGAAACTTCTAATCCAACTTACAAACTGATATTAACATACTGCCAAATTTTACTGTTTGATAAACTCTGATATGGGGCTGGGGTACCCTTTTTAGGTCCCTTTTTTTTCCCACTAATTTTCAAGCCAAATTTCTTTCCCAAAATATTCTGCTCAAGCTAGGCTAATTTAGTACCAAAAGAAGAATGGGTGAATAACGTTGCAAGGAGACTTTTGATTAGATAAGGGAAGAAATAATTAATCATGTGACTAGTCTTCATCATGCTTGGTTGGTTGGGCACTAATGTGACAAGATATAGTGTTCAGGGTTCAAAAAGTTAAGAGCAATATTTATTTGATTTAGACCAAAATCTAGCTGTAAAGAATGGTTTAAGGAAATTCTCAATTATCGTGGAATTATTTTGTCTTCCAGTCCACATTATGAAACAATTTTAAAACTACAAGTTGTCTAACATCATGTTACTGCTAATGGTCAGTGTCAGTAGGAAATTATAAGATATTTTTCTTACACATTTTATTTTAATATGATACTTAAGGGTCTGCTAATGTCTGAGAGATTTATGACATTTATTTTCCTTTCTTCTGAACAGTTTTATGTAAATGGATTTTATATCTCAATGTTTTGGAATATAGTTTCCCAAGATTTGAACTGAGGGCATTGTGGCAAGAAGCTGAAACTAGGAGCAGAGTTCAGGAAGAAATTTGGCTGGCTTCATAGATGCATTTCTTCTCCCCGAGGACACTGCTGATCTGGATTTCATGAAGATCTAATTGAGATTTATTAGCAGGACCACACTAGTTCACTTGACCCTGCTGTAATTGCTAGCTGAACAATAAAGCTTAGCAGTACTGGAGAATGCACTAGCATTTTTCTAAGGGAGGATCAAACAAACATGGTGTCCAGTAGTTCAGGAAAATATACAATATAGTAGCTACACTAAAAACCACAGTTCAATGTAGTTTCCCAAGTTTCATTCCAGCTATCAATGTGCCCAACGTCTAGTTCCGTCAAGAAATCTGTTAACTGTCGACTGATCAACCAGAACACACCTTAATAGTTAAAGGAAAATATCCAATGCCATACCGATACTAAAACAAATGTTCAATGTAGTAGTTGAAGTTTCATTCCATTTATTAATGTGTCCAAAGTTTAATTCCGTCAAGTTATTTAGTGATGTGTTAACAAATCAATCCAAATGCATCGTGTGGTCAAATAAACGCCACATCACTCTTGATCCATGAGACATGATAGAATCTCATTCTTTATACAAATAATTTTTTTTAAAAAAATAAAATTAAAAAATTAAAAAACATTTTTTTCTAACGTTTTAAATTTTTATTTTTGAAAAATAAAAGAGAATACTTTTAAAAAGTATTTTTATTTTTTAACAATAAAAAAATTATAATTTTTCTTTACATTTTTCCTTTCCTTTTTTCTCCCCTCCTTCCCTTCTTTATCTTGATCTCCCTATTTTGACCAACTTTGACTATTAAGTGACTGGATCTGGTTAGGGGTGGCTAGATCTAGCGTGAATACGACCGGAAAACGACCTCAAAGCGCGATTGTAATAATGTCAACATTAAAATAAACATGATATAACAACATTATCAACAGTTAGACAAATGAATCATGCTCAACCTCAACAACACTAATATTATAAACAACAAGAATATCATCAAAGCACAATTGTAATAATATCACCATTAAAGCAAATACATAATATCAGTCATAATGTCTCCAATAATAATAATAATAAACTTGCAATAACATCATCATCATCAACACTTAAACAAACGAATTATAAACTGCAATAACATCATCAAAGCACAATTGCAATAACATTACCATCAAAGCAAATACATAATAACAGTCAATGTCACCACTATCTCCAGTAGCAATTTTCAACAAAAATAGGTAATGACAGTCATGTAAATTTAAGGATTAAAGCAAACTAAGGAAAGAATGCGCAGTTGCCATTCTCCTTGCATGAACAACAAAAGAAACGAAATTGTCTTTGTGTTTAATTATGCTTTCTCCCCTTTTTATCAGGTGGTTCACCTTGACATTTTGAGATCAATTCTACTGTTTATGCGGCTCCGCTTGTTATCGATAAAGGCATCCCATGTTTCTGTCATGATTTATGGTCAAGCAACCTTTTGTATTCTTATATATTATTGACATCGGTCTGTAACTGTGTATTTTTACACTTCTCTCCTACCACATTTTTCAAGTAGTTTTTATACAGTAAAACCTTTTTAAATTAATATCTTTGGAATCATGAAACTTTATTAATTAATAGAGATATTATTTAATTAATAAATTAATAAAAAATTAATTTATTGAAGTATTCTTTATTCTTTTTTCAAAATATTGAACTTAATACATGTATTATATATTGTGATTATACAAATATTACCTAATTACTAAATTACGAATTATCATTATTTTATGTGTTTGTTTAACTAAAACAAGTTTATGAATGTAATTAGTCTTATTAAATAGAAGTCATGAATTTATTTATTTTTTCAACAAATTAAAATTACACTTGCTATATACTTAATTAATATACTTTATAAACACTAAGTCAAGCAAAAACATCTATGAAAAGAACATACGGTAGCACAAACAGTAAAACTAAATACAATAACTTCTTGTGATGTAAAGAAATCATAAATGACGGATGAAATGCGTAAAACATTATATGAGTATAATATAGAAAATTCAAATTGTACCCAAAAACAATTATAACAGTGGATGTCAGAAAAGTTTAACTTGCAAGAGAGTCAAGCAATAATATCAAATACAATTAGAATGCACTCAAAATAACAATAACATTGCATAATTTTCTCTTACAATACGAGAACACTACACTATAGCTTTTTAATTCATTAAGAAAAGTTAGAGATGAAGTTTAATAAGACATCAATTTCAAGAAGAAATAAGTAACATTGGAGTCATATTTTATAAAAGTCTCTTAATTGAGTCATGTACATTTATAATTTTAATGTATAAGGAGATTATTAATTTATATATCAAGTGGGATTTATGTGTTTTTTCAAATGCATTATTTTATAAATTTAGTGAATTCTTAATTTACTACATTGGTCCCAAGTCAAGATTGATCAAAAATATTATTTAATTGAAGTTATTAATTTATCAAGATTTTATTGTAATTTTTTTCCATATTTTTTGGACCACTATAGAGACCACATAAAATTATCCTAAAAAAAAGGTAGATTATGTATTAGAGTAAATTAAATATAATAAATTGACATTGATGTTAAAAATAATAGATTATAATATGTAATTAGTCCCTGTAATTAACAAAAGTGGTGAATTTAGTCACTTTATAAAAATTTGTAAAAATTGAATTCTTATACTTTATGAAATAGACAATGTCTGACTAATCGTTAACAATATTAAATTTTTTTTTATTATCTATGTTGATATAATGTTTGATTGTATTAGCATGACATTTTTTCGCTTATGGCAATAATGATGTGACATTTCACAAATGATGTAAAGATAATGCTAACATGGCATGACTAAGCACATATATGAATTTTATAAGTGCTGGTGTGGAATTGTCCAATATAAGGTTGACATGTGAAATATATTACTGTCAGCTGAAAAGAAGGCCTACATTACCCAAACATGCCTTAAATATAAAATTTATTCATGTAATCTTATGAAAATAATAAAAAAACTTTTATCTGCAATAAGTTTTTATCTCTCCTTTTTTTAATTCCAGTTTTTTTTTTCTCTATTTCGCTTCTTAACAAATAAATATATTCTTTTTCCATAAAATTTTTTGAGATAAATAAATTATTTCAATCGTCGAGTTATGACAAAAATAAAAAACCGTCAAGTTATGGCCATGGCCTCTCAAATGTTTAATTTTTACATTTGTCTTGTCGAAGGCCTACCTTTTTATAATGTCAATGAGAACAAATATTTGAACTTGATAAGTCAAAAGATAAAAATGAAATAAGACTAGTTCCATAGAGTCTACAAGGTGCGTGTTATGTAAACTCCTTGTTAGATTGGCTGTTCCATAATTTGAGTACAAATAAAGTTTTGGTGAATGGTGTTCCATAGAATATGATTTCTGGCATAACATGTTGGTTTCTTTGGAAATGGAGGAACTATTTTATTTTTGAAGATAAGTGTATTCCAACAGAGGGCCGATTGGTTTCAATTCAAAGCTGGGCACAATGCAACCATTCGGCCAGTACAGTGAACTCTTTGGGAGGAAATTTGCCTAGAGAGGAATGACTGATTGGTTGGTTTTTACCATAGGTAGCTTGGATTGCTTTAAATGTTGATGGAACTTTTTGACTTTCTTTACATAAAGTAGCAGCGGGTGGTGTCTTAAGAGATAGGCAAGGTGACTGGAAACGAGGCTTCACATTTCAACTAGGAAGTGCTCAGCACATAGAGCAGAGGTTGGGGCGTTTAAAGGTTCATGCTTGGCATGAGAATTGGGGCATAAAAGGATTGACCTTCAAGTTGATAACAAGATGGTTGTTAAAGCTATAACTTTCTCTTTGTCTCATCATTGTTTGAATTCCGATTTGATCCAAGTGATTTAATATTGGTCAAAATACTAATCAAGTTTTTATATTTTTGTATTTTATTCAATTTAGTCATTATACTCAAAATTAAAATAATTTAATCTTTTGATTTTAATAATTGCTTCAATTTAATCTCTTCTTTTCATGACATCCAATTTAATAATTAAAGTGGATGATGTTATTGTTGACGTAGTACATTTTGGTGATGTAGTATCAACATGATGACATAGTAGTGCCACATGACACCAATATGATGATGCTGCAATGTTGATGTGGCATTGACATGCTGACATGTCTGTGACATATGATAATGTTGACGTGGTAGATTAAGAAGAAAATTTTTTTTTAAAAAAAATTTTATGTACGTCATAAGGACTAAATTAAATAAAAATTATAGTACATGGACTAAATTGAACAAAGTTGAAGTGTGTAGGGACTAAATTGAAAAATATAAATTTTTAAGTAAATGGTACATATACTTATTAATAAGTCAAATGTTTAAGTGGAAAAGATTTATGATGTTAAGAAATATATAAAAATATTTTTTTATTTGATCAGTTGATTCCATAATAGGTACATTAATTTTTCTATTTTGTAAAAATTAAGTTTCAATTTCCTTTTATAAAAAAAATTCTAATATTTTGTCTTGGATATATACTTATAGAAGGACAATATCGTCATTTACACAAACTCTAAAAATGCTTAAAATTAAGATTTTATTTTTGCAGTTATAAAAGGCAATAGCTACTGTTCTTTATAACCACCCTCAATCTTCGTCTATATTCTTTGTTTTTCTCATTAAAAGTTTAATTTATCGAGTAATTGTTGCGAAATCAGAGCGATGATAACAGATTTATGTTTCTAGATTTTGATTTGGATTTTTTTCCTAAATTCTTTTAATTTAAGGACCAAACAACACTTTGATGACAACATTTGTACATGTAAGCCTCATTGCTCTTGGTTTTTGTTTTTAAAAAAAAAAATGAAGAAGAGAGACATGGAATTAGTTATAATTATAAAAATAATTTATCATTATGACTTGCTTAATTTAAGCATGATAAACCTCTTATTAAAACCATAGAATATGACTTACTCCACCCTTTCAATTTTTTGTTTATTTTTTATGTTTTTATTTTATTTAATATTTTAGGTTATATTTTTTAAGTTGGAATATTTTATATTAAAGACTACGTCTATAGTTGATAAAGTTTAATATAATTGTAAATATTTATACCATTTTCTTTTATATTTATAAATTTTTTGTAGATCCAAATTAATAGTTTAAATTTAACAGAATTTGGTTGTGAATTTTTTTTTTGAAGAGTAGAATTCATTTCATATCATGATAAAAAGCACAAAAGATAGTCATTGGAGCAAATAAATATTTAGGGACTAGATCCTCCGACAAACCCCAGCAACCAACATTTACAAACCCTTCATACCTCACAGAGATTAGCATAACCTCATACCAAATATCGTTTTTTAACTTAAATAAAATTGTTTTATCAGAAACTTTGAGTAAGTTTAAGTAAAAGGTAAATTGAGTAAGAGTTGAATAATTCTAAAAGAATGGGTATTTGTAAATTATGAAAGTTGTAACTAAATCAACCTATTTTGCCAATTTGAATTCAGTTCAAGTTAAAAACTAAGTCAAATTTGAAATAAAAATTTCAAATTTTGATACTATTATAAATAGAAGAAAAAAACTTTATTTAGTCTTTTTATATTATTTTATTTTAACATAATGTAAGCTACTCATTCAAATCTGGCTTTAAGTATGAAATTTTTTTATAGAAAAGGAATTCAAATTTAATTTTTTGTAAAAAAGATAAATTAATATAAATATTTTGAAATCAAATAATCAAGTAAGAAAATATTTATATATATTTTTTAACACCATAAATCTTTTACACTTAAATATTTGACTTATTAATAAATATATATTATCTATTTAAAAATTTATATTTTTTAAATATTTTTTTAATTTAATTCCTTAACACCTCAATTTTATTCAATGTAATATTTGTATTATATATATTTGTTCAATTTAATGCTCATGATATGGCATAGATTTTTTTTTTGAAATTTTTTTCTTGATCTATCACATCATCATTACCACATAGAATCGACATGTCAGCATTTTAGTAGTACATCAGTGTTGATGTCATCCCATTTAAGGATAAAATTAGATACTGTTAGAGAGAGATTAAATTGAAACAATTTCTAAAATCAATAGATTAAATTACTTTGATTTTGAGTATAAAGATTAAATTAAACAAAAAACATAAATATAGGAACTTGATGAATTTTTTATGGACCATTCAACATCTGATGCAACTCAATGATAGGTGGTTACATGTCATGTTTTGAAAGAAAGTGATAAAGTAGCTGATTATGTGGCAAATAAAGCCTTCTGAAACAAGAAAAAGTTTGTAGTACACTTTAATCTCCATTTGGATGTTAGAGATTTATTGATATACGATGTAATAAGTATATGTGTAACTCAATTGATTAATACATAAATTGATTTCCTTTAAGCAAAAACGAAATAAGATGGTAATAGCTTAATTGTTTTTCCACGTGTAAAATAAAAATTTTATATTCAAAACCACACCACAAAGTCTACAACGCAAATTATTTTTTATTTCACAAGCCCGGTGGAAGGAATTCAACGGAAAACTTTACAAGCCCATGAAAGCCCAACTCAAAGTCCAACCCTTTTTCTTTCCCATTCTATTTATATTTTTTCTCGATTTAAACCTCTCTTTAAAACTCTTTTGTTCCTCAGGTCTGACTACTTTAGTAGCTGCGTGCAACAAATCATGGTGTTCTTCCGGTGATTAAGAAAAATTTGTGCGGCCCATTTTTTCCCCTTTTATTCTACTGCCTTTCAGTTCTATTCGCGGCCTCTTGAAGCGGTTACATTGGACGTTTCCTGTTATCTGGCTGTTTCATGAATAATCATTTCCCAGGTCGTCAATTCTCAACGTTACTTGATTCTGTTAAATTAAAACCCAGTTCTTTAAAACCCTTCAATGATGGGATTTCAAGGAGAAGGAATTGGTATCCAATTCCAATACCCTTCAGAACAATCCCTGAACCCAGAGGTCAAGACCTTGACTTTGTGAATGTTGCACATAGCCACCTTATTCACTCTGATTGGGATAAGCTCAATGCTTTGTCTACTCACTTGACCCCATTTAGGGTTAAGCATATTCTGTTGAGGATTCAAAAGGACCATGTTCTTTCTCTTGAGTTCTTCAATTGGGTTCAAACTCAGAACCCCACTTCACATTCCCTTGAAACTCGTTCAATGATTCTTCACATTCTCACCAGAAACCAGAAATTTAAATCCGCAGAATCTGTCTTGAGGACTATTATTGCGTCTGGTTCATTGGAATTGCCAGCTAAGTTGTTTGATTCGATTCTGTATTCTTATCGAATATGTGATTCTTCTCCTCGTGTATTTGATTTATTGTTCAAGACTTATGCACACACAAAGAAGTTTAGGAATGCTACAGTTGCTTTTTGTCGAATGAAGGATTATGGGTTTTTCCCTACTGTTAAGTCTTGTAATGCATATTTGAGCTCGTTGCTTAATTTACATAGAGAGGATATTGCTTTGGGATTCTACAGAGAGATGCAGCGTTGCAGGATATCTCCCAATATATACACTTTCAATATGGTTATTGATGCATTTTGCAAGTCAGGAAAACTTGAGAAGGCTGTGGAGGTGTTGAGAGAAATGGAGAGTGTTGGTTTTAGTCCTACCATTGCATCTTACAATACGTTGATTAGAGGGCATGCTGACAAGGGTCTAATGAGCTTGGCTATGAAGCTTAGAAACTCAATGGGGAAGGATGGTGTGCTTCCAAATGTGGTTACTTATAACACCCTTATAAATGGTTTTTGTAAGGATGATAAATTACATGAAGCAAACAAGGTTTTCATTGAGATGAAAGCCCTGAAGGTGGCTCCAACTGTTGTAACTTACAATACTCTGATAAATGGGTACAGCCAAGCAGGTAATAGTGAGATGGGCAACAGGCTTTTTGAGGAGATGTCAAAGAATGGAGTTAAGGCTGATATACTGACTTACAATGCATTGATACTGGGACTATGCAAAGAGGGTAAGACAAAGAAGGCAGCTTATCTGGTTAAAGAACTTGATAAGGAGAACTTAGGTCCGAATGCTTCAACATTTTCTGCCCTTATTAGTGGGCAGTGTGTCAGGAAGAACTCTGACCGTGCATTCCAGATTTACAAGAGTATGGTCAGGAGTGGTTTCCATCCAAATGAACATATTTTTAATATGTTGATTTCTACCTTTTGCAAGAATGAGGATTTTGATGGAGCAGTGCAGGTATTGAATGATATGATTGATAGATCAGTGGTTCCTGATTCAGGTACTTTATCTGAGCTCCACAATGGACTTTGCCAATGTGGTAAAGATCAATTGGCAATGATCCTATGCAAAAAGCTGGAAGATAGACACCTGATGCCAGATGCATTTGATAAATCTAAAACTATCAGATTCAGACCAGAAAAGGAGGGCAAGACATTTTGATACAACTTGTAGAATTCCATATGCTCTGACGCTCAGGTATTGTCAAATCAGCACTATGGAGTGTAATTTTATTTGAGAGTATAAACTAATTAAGACAACTATTTTAGTTGAAGTGAAGGAAGGTTCCTCTTGTTGATAGTTGAATCAAACTATCCTTTGTTGTTACTTAGTTAATTTCATTTAAGTATTTTACATGTTAGATGGAGGCAGATTGTCTACAAATATGTTTTTTTGATTTCTTGAGAATATGTTTTATTAATGAGGACCACTTTTTGTCAGATCACATCTGCTATGTTTGAGTTTTTGATATTTCCCACGTTTTAAGTTTGACAGAGAATTTGTATTTAAATTGCTTTAGTTGTAATATTTATTGTCCATTGCTGCACCCCATATATATGTAGATCCAAATCTCTTTGACATGTTGCTTAATGCTATCACCTTATTGCTTAACTCTAGTAATTCTTCTCTTCGCTCTTCCAAAAAAAAAAAAATCTTCTCTTCTACATAAATCTTCACATTTTTTGTCCATGGCTCTGCCCGTGTAAATGCAAATATAAATGTCTCTGACATGTTGCTTAATGCTATCACCTTATTTACTTAACTCTACTTATTCCTGTCTTTTATATAATTCCCCACTTATTTCATCTCTGTGTATGTAGCTGCATATCATTCCTTTGTTTTAACTATTGCTCTAAGCGCACTGATCATGTTGAGTTCTGGTTTTCTCCTATCTGGGAGATTCTACTCACTGGCAAGTGCTAGTTGAATAACACGGATGACCCTCTGCTTTGTGATTTTAATCCTATCATAACAGCGTATTCAATTGCGAAATATGAGTCAAGTAGTTTCCTGTTATTAAGATAATTATTGCATCCATACAACCAGATTGACATAAATAAATTGCTGGAAGGTCACTTAATGTTTGGGTCAACTCCCATAACTGTTTCTATAATAACATTATTTCTTTTACTTTCTCTCATAAAAGTAAGGAGTGTCAGGGCAAGACATTAAGTACAAATCCTTGATTCTCGTGCAGGCTATTACAATGCTTTTCTTCATGTCAAAATTTCTGCTTTGATCCTATATCTGGAAGCTTCCACTGACAGTGGTATGGCAATTGAGCAAGCAGTAGTTTAATATTTGGGATAAGGGAAAATTTGCATGAATGCATCCTCCTATCATCTCCAAGTGGAAACTATTCAGATTTTGCTATGGAAGAATCAAGTGACTGACCTCGTTGAAACCAATCAGCATTGATCCATTGCCTGAGCTTGTCATCAACAACCCCTTTGAGTGTTTTGCGAACTCTTTATATCTGGCATTGCTGTTCTAATGGATGAAGAAATTTGAGCAAAGGTAGCTTCTCTATTTCTGGGCAGCCTAAGGACTACATTTTTACATCTGACCTCTTCCTGGCTCTGCATGAGCTTAAAAATTCATATATTTGATGGAAAATTGTACCTTTTATTGTTCAACCTGCAGGTGGGGGTTCAATGTTGTTCTGTGTCAATGGTCAGATGAACTGTTATTTTGTCTGATTTAAAGACTATCTGTAAGTATATCTAAGGATGGCTTTAACAGTGCTAAAATCAAAGAAAGTAATAAAATAACAAGCAAACGAGTGTATTTATATAGTATGATTTATCTGTGTTAGGATCAAGGTCAGAAGCCAGTTTTAGCTCATTCATTAAAGCTTATCATTTTCAGTTTCCAATATAACTACTTTGTACTATTATCCTGTATCTGTATAGGGTATGTGCTGTTGGTTTCCATCTCTGCGTTTAATTCTGTCTTTTTATTCAAAAGAAAATTGTAGCAAAGAGTGACTATAATCATTAGAGGTGCTTCAAGTTTTCCAGCTGGTTGGACACCAGGAAGTTCTCTTGCAGGTGCATTTTTATTTTTGCTGAATGCACTTTGACAAAAGCGCAAAAGGAACATAAGGTGTCGCTATTAAGTGCAAGCCATTCTTCCTCCTAACAGTTACTCCGAAGGACTCTCTTATGTCAAGTTGTTCAGGTCTGAGCCCATTTGGCAGTTTCCAATTGAATTGATACAATAACAAGGCAAGTGGAAGTTCAATATTTGCAATACCGAAGGAGATGCCTGGACACATCCTCCGACCAGCTCCGAATGGGATGAACTCAAAGTTTGCCCCTTTGAAATCGAAGGAAGAATTATGAAACCTTGCTGGTTCAAAGCACTCAGGATTGTTCCAGTATTCTGGATCTCTTCCTATTGCCCATGCATTGACGATGACTCTAGTCTTGATAGCTATTTCGTATCCATTTATTTCACATCTTTCCCTTGCTTCTCTTGGTAGTAGTAAAGGAGCAGGAGGATGGAACCTGAGAGTTTCTTTGATAACTAATTTCAAGTAATTGACTTCTTTTATGTCTTTCTCTTTTATTTTCTTCTTTCCTTTGAGGACATTTCTTACTTCAGCTTGTGCCTTATCCATCATTTTTGGGTTTTTTATCAGTTCTGACATAGCCCATTCCATGGTTGTCGATGAAGTATCACTACCTGCAGTAAACATAACCTGGAAAGAGCAAAGGAAAGAGTTTCAATGTTAAACTAAAACGATGGACAAAGTTAAAATGCAAAAGTTGAAACCTAATGCAGCGAAAAGAAAAGATATGGCAGATCCAAAATCAGCAAATATCACTAATTACGAATATTAGTATGATGCACCCTGAGGTTATTGTGATTTTATTTATCAAAATTAATTATTTGGCTGCATCAAGCTCTTGTATGGACATACCAAGATGACGCTTTGATGTTCTCAGTGGTTAGAGGAAAATCTAGATCACCAGACTCTTGAAGATTTAGCAGCACATCAACTAGATCTTCTTCCTCTAGTTTACCATTGCCAGACTCTGTGGTTTGTCTTCTCAGCTTGTGTTGATTGATTATATTAGTGAGCATGCTGTCAATCTTTTGATGAAGTCTTTCCAGTGCAGGCTTCACCCCGCTAAAGAGATGAAGAAATTTAATTGAAGGAAACATATCAGGCACGTTAAAACCTCCAGTCAGGTCCCGAGTTTCTTTGATAGCCGATAAGAATTCTTCTTGGTCCTTGCACTTGGAACCAAATGCAGCCCTGGCAGTTATGTTGTTGCTTAATGATGATAGCTTCTGGCTGAGATTTACAGGTTGTCCCCCAGATAAGGCAATGGATTCAATCATATTCTGTACCTCCACTTCCCTCATTGATCCAAATGCCTGGACACGCTTAGCACTTTAAGGGCTCCAGTATGCAAATCTTTCGCAGTTGTCTCCAAAAATTGCCATAGGGGCAAAATCCGATGCTTTTACAATCATATGACATTATCTTGACAGCAAGAAGTTGAGGCCTCTGCACAAAGACAAGGTCGTGCGTCTTCATCACCTCTTTTGCTGCCTCTGGCGATGAAACAACAAGAGCAGTTATCTCACCAAGTTGTAGATGCATCAAGGGTCCATATTTCTTAGCCAAGATTCTCAAGTGACAGTGGGGTAGTAAGCCAAATATTTGGTGCAAGTTACCAATGAACGGCAGCTTCCACGGCCCAGGAGGCAGTCTCTGCTTCGACTGCTTGCAGTAGTGTTTCATAGCCATGAACAAGAAGAGTAGGAAAGTGAAGAGGAGAGGGAAGGAGAAGACATGTTGGAGGCCCATCAGGGATTGAGACATGAAGCATAGAAATCGTTTTGCTTTAGATTCTTCCGCTTTATGATCAAGTGTGTTGTCGCTACATACATAGGAATCAGTTAGGATTCCATTGACCCTCAATTATTGGATTTTAGTCGACTCTTGTAGGCTGATTTTATCTATAGAATCTATTCTAGCTAATGTTCTATGCATGTCTGTCCTACTCATCGTAGACGCCTTTGTTTGGGCTTTCAGGCTGAAAATATTCTGTGTTTGGGGCACAGCCATCCAACAACAAAAACAAAAGAACAAATAATATGCACCTCACTATCAAAGAATCCTATATATAAGGTTCAACAGTATCATAAATGAAATTATGTATGTTAATTGAATGAGTGTTTTCACACCATATCCTGGAAAAAGCGGGAAATCATGTAATTCCCTACACTGTTGTCTCACGCATGTGGTTTATAACATGAAAAT
Organism: Theobroma cacao; assembly: GCF_000208745.1. Taxonomy (NCBI): domain Eukaryota; kingdom Viridiplantae; phylum Streptophyta; class Magnoliopsida; order Malvales; family Malvaceae; genus Theobroma; species Theobroma cacao. The sequence continues at coordinate 13,106,005 of NC_030850.1, forward strand.
GTACAACAGATTTCTGATCATATTTCCATTCACTACCCAAAAGGTTATCGCATGTAAGAACAACAAAGGAAAAAGTCCCATATGAACTCCCACATATTCAAAGGACAAAAGGCAATTCTAAATACGAAGTCACGATTCCTTTTCACCAACTTCAACAGCAGCTTTATCTGATTCTAATTTCTTTATTAGCTGCTTAATTGTATGTTTTGCTATAGCCATCATGTCAAGAATAATGCTCGGACCAAGGCCAGCACCACCTCGTCTGGCAAGCACAAAAACGTGCCCTTTCCTATCAATTGTTGTCCAGACAGCTGATATGATATGGGATTCCCCGTCTGAAGTAGCATCAACAATACAATGCCTTCCGATATAGGGAGCTGAGGGCCAAAAATTTAATAATGAAATAGTAGCAAACTTGTGCAATTGGACAAAAAATTCAATAGAAACAGCATGGTTGCATCACCTTTTTCATTGTAACTATGATAGGAATCCCATACGTGTTTCGAACTATAATAAAAATTTTATATATAATAAATTATATATTTAATCTAGATTCATCATAATAAAAATTTAAAATATACAAGACGTAACTTATTTTTTATCCATAACTTTAACAGTAACTTAAGTTTTTTTTAAATAGTGAATCCTTAATTTTACTCATTACAAGATCTAAGGTTTCCTAAGCATACCCCATTAAACTCATATGGTATATTGGAATTTAACCCACTTTATTAGATCATATTTTAGACTATAATATTGCATTATTATTTAGATCAAACTAACTTAGCTTGATTTTGACAAAATACAAAAATAAATAATGTAAGTTCATACTTTTAAGTATTTGGGAAAATTTAACAATCTCCTACGCGGACCACATTATTTAAATTCAAATTTGAAAAATAAATTTTCTTATATACAACTTAAAGCTTATGACAATTGACAACTTTATAGACCTAATTTAAAAACAAATTGAATTTGAAACTATTCCAAAACTATTTATCCAATAAAATTTTTTATATCGAAAAATAGCAGCAATTGCATCTATAAAGATATAATATTAACTATACCACTCAATCCTATTGACATGAACTCAATGTGATAGTATAGCAATGAATAACAACAACACTTTATTGATGATTTATTTCTTTTGTTGTATTCATTTGTTAGTCACTTTATTTTCTACTTTATACAGCTCAAGCTTGAAAGAGAAATAAATTATGGTTTACACAATAAACTTGTATGTTTATCATACATATCTCCATTTATACTTTATGTGTAAAAGATATACCCTTAACCCTACCAATCTATGCCACAACCTATCCTTAAGACTAACACATGTCTTAAGTCTTCAAATANTAAAGAAATATATTATATATATATATATATATATATATATATATATTATAAACACTTTATTATGAAATATCACAAAAATATTCATTATTAATAATAAATCTGAACACATCATCAAAGGTGTGTTTCAAACAAATTAAACATAAAATAGAATAATGTCAACACCTTAGCACGTTACAAATTCTACTTGCATAATAAATTAAGGCAGTAGTGTCTACTTTACACTTTTTCAAGATGTTACAACTTTTACTAACATAAACATGTATCATCCGAATAATTGGTAAATTTAGAATATATATAACCCACCAACTCAATGTCTTCAACTTTTTTGTAAATTAGCATATAATCCTTAGATCTCTCCAAATATTTCATCACCTTCTTTTGTGCCTCCCAATGATCTCTACTAACATTAGATAAATATCTTCACTAAAGACTCACTATAAAAGCAATGTTGGGCCTTGTACACACTTGAGCATAGGTCATGCTTCCTACTAGTTAGCATATGGCACTTTCTCCATAGATTCCCTCTCAATATCAGTTTTTGGACATTGCGCCAAGTTTAACTTATCACCTTTAGCAACTAGCACATCTACATATTTGCAATCAAGTATAAAAAATTTGTTCAATATAAGATCAACGTATACACCTTGAGAGAATCATAACAAGTGACAAAACTATCGCTATGGATTTCAAACCCAAGATCTTTCATGTCAAACTGTCTAAACCACTATCAAAAAGAAAGGTTTCACCGACGAAGAATTTCAACGATAAAACATTTTGTTCCCTTGGTAATTACAAATATTGATAGAATTGTTGACATAATATTCTATTGGTAGTCAATTAGAAATACCTCATTGATTATGGTCATTTTGTTGGCATTAAAAAATTTTGTCGGTATCATCTCTAATGAAATATTCCATAGGAAATTTTGTCAAAAAAGCGTCCGATCCATTGGATAGGGGAGTGGCCGGTGTCGCCATAGTTTCATTAGTGAAGTTTCGTCGGTAATTTACTTACGGAATGGTTTAATTAGTATTGTTTCGATAGATTTCCTGATGGATCCACCAACATAATAGTCGATGGATTCTAGCATATACTTAACCTTAAGTTTTGTTGGTGAAAAGGTTTAGGTCCATTAGTGATAATGTTCATTTTGTCAGTAAAGATGTCCTTATTTTCATTGGTATAATGCTTATTCCATCGACAATATTGTTTAAACTGAAACTTTTAAAAAAAAAAAAAATATTCTTCCCTACTTCCTGTTGGCATTTCAAATGAATATAATTTAAATAATAGTATTAATAATTACTAATGTGTATTGAAAATATTTGAAATTTGTACTATATAAAATGTAAATTAATTACTTGTTTGTAGAGTATTAAAGATTGTTGACACCATATTTTGTCCGAGTCGTTTTAAGCTCAAGTTAATTTTTTTACACTTTTAATTTTATTTGTTATTGGGTCAAATTGGATTTAAGGCCAATTACTTCTAAGCTTTTAAAGCCCAAAAAAATAATATGGGTCTGATTTTAAATTTGACATTTTGGACTTTTACAGCCCAAAAGCCATTAGACCCAAAAAAATAGAAGACATGATGACTGAAAAAAAAAGAAAGAGAAAATGCACGGCGTGGCTGCCATGCCAAATACAATGGCAAGCTGGACTGGCATCACCTTGGCTAGAGCCACTCCCTTGCTCTCTCTCTCCAGTCTGCCCCTTTCTTAGAATGCATGATTACATTCTCTTTTGTTGTCCAAAAATATAGACAATCAAGTTCTATAAGAATTTCCAAAAATCACAAGATAAGGGAGACTTTTTTTTTTTTTAGATTTGAAAGAACCCTTATGCAAAAAAACCAAGCAACACTAGCAGCCAAACACAACAATCCTAAAAAAAAAAATCAACTATTATGAATATTTTTGTGAATATCCATTTATGTTATCTCTATCTAGATTTGGATGTAAATTAGATTGGACTAACATTAGGGTTTCAACCTTCTAATCCCTTAGTATTATCCTTATCTTGTAAATTTGATCCAGAAAAAAGATTATTTGCCTATAAATAGGCCTCTCACGTCATTTGTAAAACACACACTTAATAAGATCTTCTTACTCACTCCGAATACTTTTCCTTAGATTTTTCTTATAATTATTATTTCAAGTTATATTTCATAACACGTTATCAGCACGATTATCTAATTTCTCAAGTTTTGATATTATTTTGTTTTCATCATTTTCAAGTTTCAAAAAGATTTCAATGATTGAGTTTTAATTTCTAGTTTTAGCAAATCAAGTAAGTGACTTGACATCTCTTTAATGTTTTTCATTCCCTAAAAATCAACTTTAATTTGAATTTTGCTATCATGTAGTATATATTTTATTTTGTCCATTCATTAGAAAGTAAATTAGCTATTTTATAGCTATTAATGAAAAATCATGAATGTTCATTTTTAAAAGTTAATGTGACAAATGAGCTACTAATAAAAAATCATAAATCCGTTTATTCCCTGAATAAAATGTGACATCATTTAATAATTATGGTTTTGGTCATAAATTCGTTTATTCCCTGAATAAAATGTGACATCATTTAATAATTATAGTTATGGTCATGAATCTATCCATTCCCTGAAGTAAATGCAATATCATTTAATAATTATTATCATGGAAGAGGTCGTCATAATAATTTACACTATCACTATTTTAATTCTAAAGATAATTTTACCACAAGAAGTAGATGGATAATTTTGTCACCAGAAATAGATAGATAATTTTACCACCAAAAGTGGATAGATATTTTACTACAAGAAATGGATGGATACCTTAATCCATTAACCCACCAGAAGTAGATAACCCATTAAGAAGTGGATTAATACTTGTAACCCACCAAAAGTGGATGAATTCTTATAACTTACAAGAAGTGGATAAATAAAATAGATAGAATAAAGGGAATATAGAAAATGTTTGTCATCGATATGGCATGAAAGGCATACTTATCCGTCTTGAATTTTATCAAACATCATTGAAAGCTAAAACATATTATGATAATTTTAACCATGACCAAGTTGGTATGTTGTTGATTTTCTTGTCCATCCTGAAAGAGGGATTGAAAATTTGATTGGTAATGGAAATATTCAAGAATGAAATTTTTTAATAGTTTATTGTATATTTTAGTATAACTCTATTATAAAGATATTTTTATATGTTCTCATTATATTTAAATGATATGTTCTTATTAAGTGTTTTAATTCTATATTTAATGTTTTTTTATATTAACTTGCAAGTTTCTTGTTGTATATATCATTTTTTTATTGAAGAAAAATATGAATATTCATATTGTTGGATCCAAAATTTATGATGTAAATATATGTCTAGTAGACATTGCTACAACGCACAATATATTTAAGACAATAAATATTTTTTTCACTTGACAATGAAGAAAACCAATGTCAATACAATATCTAGTAGTACAAGATTAATTAAAGGCTTCGAAAGAATTAATATTTTACTACCTTGAGGAACAAAATTTATAATAAAGGATGTATTATTTTCTATTAAGTCTCAAATAAGTTTATTAAGTTTAAAAGATATTCGTCTGAATAGATATCATATTGAATATTCAGGCGCATGGCATTAACAATGCAAACATGTATTCTTTTGTTTTTAAGGTCCATCAGCCAAGACTCCCCTGTTTCAATAACCCCAAAAGGATTGCAAATTTTCCATACAAGTTTTCAATATTCTTTTGTTTTTGAATGGCAACATAGTATGACCTTTTACCTTTCTTACATTTCAATCACTTAAAAGAAAATGCGTCTTTTTTTTTTTTATGATTTGATACTTGATTTTAATTTAAACTTTCAACATATTGGACCCCAAGGGCTTGTTGATAAATATCCCAACTAAAGAACTCAACCAATTAAAACTTAAAGAATACAAAAAAAAAAAAAACAAATATAGACCAAAAGTTAGCAACACAAATGAGCAACCTCATGTTTTTAGGTGATTTTTCAAGTAATAATTTTCTCAATCCTTCAGTTTAGTCAAGGCATGCATTAAGACATGGGAAGAATGTTGGGGCAAATGAGGTTTAAATGGAATTCAATGAATTGAAAAAATTAACTTCAATGCGAGTTTTTTTAATAAACGTTATCTTTAAGACTTATTTCGTCCTTGCCACTCAGTATGTAAAAGAGAATAATGCAAATAGCCTTAGGGATACAATGAAGCCAACGCCTAACTTTGTCTTACACTTTGCAAGAGTAGACTATTAGATACACCCGACGGTTTGAAAAGTTGTTTGGCGTTAAAGCCTACTTTCTGCAACAAATAAATTTTAAGGAATTTGGATTCCTTTGATAATTATGGGAACTTAAGTGTTTATGTTTATTTTTAGAACATAACACTTCTATCTTTTTTGATTTTTCTACTTTTATCTTATTTTTTTTGGTGTGTCAAAATGGTTGGTAGCAAGTCTTTTATTTAGGCTTGTAAGTGTCTTTTCTTGAGGACACTATCCTTTCATTAAGGCATCTCTTTAACTTAAAGATGCCTTTGCATTTTGTAAGACACAATCCTTGAATAAAAGTATTGTTTCAATAATCATCTTATGAAAGGACAATCATTCTTTCCATAAAACATATCTTTGAGCTATAATATAAAAAAATAACTTTTCAAACTTTTCAATAGTGGTGTTTTTTGATTATCTCATAACTTTTGAATTCAATGGTGTTTTTTCAATATGTCACTTTAATAAGAGACATAACTATTTATATAGAAAACCCGTCTATAATCTAATAGTTACATTACGTCACTTTATGTGGCATAACCTTGGAGCGAAGATAGTTTTTCATTATGTGACATAATCTTTTTATTTTGAAAATATACCAACAATCCCTCACCATTTTTAAAATTTCCAAATACCAATAATTTTGGAAATCTTGTGCATAAATGAAGGTATCCTGTAGATTTGAACGTTCGTTTAGTGAGTATGGTTAGTTCTAGTCTGAATTGAATGGTTGACCAAGCATTGAACCATCGATTCTTCATTTGACTAGTTGAGCCATTAAACACACACAAGCTTCCTTGCTCACTTTGTATCTAGTTTTGCCAATACGTTTTATGGCTTTGTGTTTAGCATCCATTCATGAATACTATCAAAGTCAAGCCTTTAACTCCTAAAAGTGGCCACACTTCCATTCACATAGGTAGTTCCCATCGGAAGTACCCCGTAATTATAGTACTTCAACATATATATATTATGGGTCTATTAAGAACTTTTGTTCAACCTTACCTTACACATTACAGGAAGCAAGTATTATACACCTTTGGATGGAAAATATAAATTAGTACTTGCAATCACCATGTGATAGAATGGTTAGTACCTAAAACTTGCAAGTTGATCGCAAGCGTCGAGGTGAGCTCCCGCCATTGGAGATTTAATTGATAGGCTTGAGACCTATTCCTTTTAAGGTCTTTATTATCAAGTCTTTTTTTTAAACTTTAGGTAAATGGATACGTTAAATTTTCACAAGACCTTTCATATCTTATAGTGACTATATCGTTACTAATTCTTAGTCTTATAATGCTATGTTGAAGTCTAATATATCGACTTTTTCCATTGTATGCTTGATTATATGTCTTTGATACCATTGCTTCATTATCACAATGTATCAAGATTGATGCCATTGGTTTAGGTCACAATTGAATTTCATAGAATACATCTCTCAACCATTCTGTTTCTTAGGTGGCAGATGCTAAGGCTATAAATTCAGCCGTCATGGTGGAGTTCGCTTGACAAAATTGTTTTTTAAAACCCAAAGAAATAGTACCCCCACCAATTGTAAAAATCCAATCAGTTATACAGGTATGAGCCATTCTATTTGAGTTCTAACTAGCATCTTTATACCTTTTTAAAACTGAGAGAAAACCTAAATAACAAATACCATAATTCATTGTATTCTTTAAATACCTTAGAACTCTATGAACAACATACCAATGTTTTTTACTTTGATTCTTGTAAACCGACTTAGCATCCTAACCACAAATGCAATATTCAACCTTATACACATCATTGCATATATTAGATATCCAATCATCCTTGCATATTTATTTTGTGTTATTGGTTTTTCTTTGTTGGTACTAGCCTTATATCATATGATGTAAACATTGACGTACAATCTGACTTACCATACTTCATTACAATCTTTTAAATATAATGAGATTGAGACAATGTTAGGCCATTATTGTCTCTCATTATTTTTATACCAAGAATAACATTGGCTACACCCATATCTTTTATGTCAAAATTCTTTGACAAGAACCTTTTTGTGTCTTCCATTTGTTCCAAAATTGGTACCAAGGTTAACATGTCATTCACATATACACAAACGATGACACTTGAAAATTATTATAAACACATGTGTCAGATTGGTTGATCTTGTAGTCATTAGCTAGCACAACATCATCAAACTTTGATGCCATTATTTAAGTGCTTGTTCTAATCCATTCAACATTCATTTCTTTTTCAATTGACACTATTGTACCTTAATATACAATTGAAATGTCAAATTAACACATTAAGGCATATGTTTACAAAAGCACCATTATACCTTTATTACGCAATATGAATGCCATGTCAAAGATATTGAATATCTATATTACCATTATGCCTTTGATGATAAAATAGGAATGCACCATATACCAAGATGTTAAATATACATATTGGCACCATTATACCTTTATGTATAATAGGAATGCCACATACCCACTTATCACATGGACTTTGATAGTATTTATTTATTAGCATCATTATACCTTAATGTATAATAGGAATGCCACATGCTCACCTATCACATGGATCTTGATGGTATTTATATATTGGCATCATTATACCTTAATGTATAATAGGAATGCCACATGCCATAACTTGTGTTTTCCATCACATGGACCTTCATCAACTCAAGATGATTTACTTTAGGATCTTTATTCTTCTCATATTGTTTGTGACTTCATCTTGGTGGCAACAATCTTTTTTTATTCAAAGATAAATATCAAGGTCCTCGAGAGACATCTTTTTTTTTTCTTATGCTTTAGAGTTTTTCTAATGTCTCTCCATGATGGGAGAAATATGTCAATTATAAAAGATACAACAATAACCTTATCCATATCAAGATCGTATATGAATATAACAAAATCCTTCTTTCCAACCAATATACGTTTTCCATGCATATCAAATACAATATCGTGCATATCAAGTAAAAAAGGAAAACTTATTTTGTAATCCGATAAGAAACTAATTTGCCACTTTCATTGTCACCATCAATTGGTCCATCCAACAAATAAAGTTTCCTTATTCAAAGCAGTCTAGCTTGATGATGTTGATATATTTGTTTTAGGAAAGCCATTGAATTCCAATACCACGAAAAGATAAGTCTTAAAATTGTTGATGCAAATGGAGTTTAAATAGAATTCAAGAAACCGACAAAATTGACTTCAAGACGAGCCTTTTTTAAAGACTTTATTTTTTAAGACTTATTTTACCCCCACCACTCGGTATGTAAAAGGGAATAATGCAAATAACCTTAGAAATACAATAAAGCTAATGTCTAATTTCGTCTTGTATTTTACGAGAGTAGACTGCTAGATACATCCGAGGGTTTAAAAAGTTGTTCGATCTTAGAGTTTACTTTCTGTAGCAAGTAGATTATAAGGAATTTGGATTCCTTTGATAGATTATGAAAACTTAAATGCTTATCTATTTTTAAAACATAACGATTCTATCTTTCTTGATTTTTCTACTCTTGTCTTATTTGTTTATGGTGTGTCAAAATAGTTGGTACCAAGTCCTTTACATAGGCTTGCAAGTCTCTCTTCTCAAGAACAAAACCCTTTTATTAAGGCACCTCTTTGTCCTAAAGATGCTTTTGTATTATGTAAGACATAATTCTTGGATAAAAGTATTATTTCAATAATCATCTTATGAAAAGACAACCATTCATTCCATAAAACATAATCTTTGAGCTATAATATGAAAAAATAACTTTTCAAACTTTTCAACTTTGGTGTTTTTCAATTGTCTCATAATATATTTATCCAATATGTCACTTTATCAAGAGACATAACTATTTACATAAAAAACCCATCTATAATCCAATAGTTACACTATGTCACTTTATGTGATATAATTTTGAATTAAGATAACTTTTCATTATGTGATATTATTTTTTTATTTTAAAAATACACCAACAAAGAATTGTTGTCTACATGAATGCTTTGGTGAGATACCGAAGTTTGATTATTCAAGTTTCATTTAATTGATACTCTTATTATTTATTTTTTTAAAAATATAAAAAAATCAAATAGTAAATAATCAAAGCATTAATCTTTAATTGTTGTTCATTTCAGTTTCCTCTCTTTGGATGCTTTAGTTTGCCTTGTCTTCTTTGCTGCCCGTTGCATCTTTTTCATTCTCTAATTGTAAGACTGAAATCCTGTTTGCTCTATAGCAAATTGCGTGGCCCAAAACACCATCATTCTGTTTGTTCTCTCTTAGAAAGAAGGAAAAAAGATTATTCATTCCAAGATTTCTATAACCAAATATGAGTATGTGACAAAGGCTAAATGCTTCCCCAAGAATTCTTCAATTTGTTTTCGTTTTGTTACTTGTCAGACGCAATCCACCCATGGATTCTTTATGCTGTATCCTTAGCATTGTTGAGTGGTTTTGCCTATTTAACTTTTGAAGAATTCTTTATCGGTTACATTACTTCTACAAATAATCGAACTTCGATTCTACATTTTAAAGTTTAACTTATTGTCATTTATTTCAGTTTCCTCTCTTTCAATGCTTTCTTTTGCCTTGTCTTCTTTGCCATTGATTGGATCTTTTTTCCTTTCATTGTAAGATTGAAAGTCTGTATGCTCTATAGATTTCTTATTCATTCATTTCTATTCTATTCTACTTCTGGTTTGCCTTGTCTGGTTTCGCAATTAGTATAATTAAAAAGAAAAAAAATGGAGTTTGTTACTGACTTTAAACATAATCATCAGGGTAAGGTTCAGAATCTGAAGTCTCAAATTGAAAAAATGAAATATGAAAGAGATAGAATCCAGCATTCTAAGGGAAAGGAAGAAGAGATTGAACAAGATGTCCAGAGTTGGCTGACTCATGCGGAGGACAAAATCAAGGAAGAGGAAGAGATAGTGAAGAGTCTTGAAGTAGAAGCAAAGAAGAGGTGTGTCATTGGCCTGTGTCCTAATTTCAAGTCTCTTAACCAGCTCTACAAGGTAGCTGAAGAGAATGCAAAGGCTATTCTGGAACTCATTCAACAGGCAGAATCTCACAAGTTCAATAATAAAAGCAATGTTCAGAACTTGGAGAATCAAGCTGAGGCTGAGAAAAGAAACAGGATGATGGATGTTGAACAGGACAAGAAAACCAATGATGAGGCAGAGAAGGTGAATAAAGTCGAAGATAAGGAAGAGAACAAAAGTTTGGTTTGGTTGTATCCTAAATTCAAGTCTCCTAACCAGGTCAGCAATTCCGCAGAAGATGATGGCAGGGTCATTGGCAGTGAGCTAATCGAACAACACAGGTTTGATGGAGGTTTATATCCTGCTAGATCCCAGGAGACAGAATCTATGCCTATCCAATGTTATAAGGCTTTTGAATCAAGAAAAGATACTATGGAAAATATCATGAAAGCCTTGAAGGATCCTGATTTCAAGATCATTGGTGTGTATGGGATGGCTGGCGTGGGCAAGACTGTGCTCGTGAAAGAGGTTATGAGGAAAGTGAGGGCAGAAAGCTTGTTTGACGAGGTTGCAATGGCAACTGTTTCACGCAATCCAAACATAAAAGAAATTCAAGGAAAAATTACAGATGCATTAGGCCTGAAATTTGATGAGGAGAGTGTGTTTGGAAGAGCAATGAGGCTGCAGCAGTGGTTGAAGGAAGAAGATAAAAGGGTTCTTCTAGTTTTAGATGATGTTTGGCTAGGACTGGACTTAGAAGAAGTTGGGATTGCTTTTGAAGGGTACCAGAATATTGCAAGCGAAGAAGATCTAGGACCAATGATCCAAAATATTAATGGAAATGCTTTTCAGAAATTCTCTGCTGTTAGACTCAAAATATTGCTGACTTCCACAAGCCAAGAAGTACTCAACCACATGAAAACGGAAATGAATTTTGAAGTCGAAGTGTTAACCAATGAAGAAGCAATGGTTTGGTTTGAAAAAATCGTGGGTGATACAGCAATGCAGCCTGCTAATCCACAAATAGTGACCAGAGTGGTGAAAAACTGTGCAGGTTTTCCAGTGGCTATTTCAGCAATTGCAGCTGCATTGAAAATACGGGGCTTTAATATTTTGGTGGAAGCCTTGCCGGAAGAGAGAAAACCAATTCCAACCAAAGTAGAAAATCTGAAAAGTGTTTACTTGACAATACAGTTGAGTTACAGCTTGTTAAAGAAACCGAAACTGCAGTCACTTTTCCAACTCTGTGCCTTGCTACCGCAAGGTTCTGATATTCGTGTGTCTTACTTGCTAAGGTACAACTTGGGTGTGAAAATAGCAAGAAATGTAAGCACATTGGAGAAAGCAAGCAAAAGTGTGAATAAGCTCAAAGATGCTGGTTTAGTAAGTGGTGACAATGATGAGCTGGTGAAAATGCATGACATTGTTCGTGATGTCTTCATTTGGATTGCATCTGAAGATAAGCAGATGTTTGTTATAGAGGATGAAATCCGTTTGGAAGAATTGCTGAAGCAGGGAAAACTCAAAAATTGCACTGCCATCTCACTGCCATTTAGTAACATTCATGAGCTTCCATGCAGGTTGGTATGTCCCAGACTAAAGTTGCTGGTTTTGCTAAACAAAAATCCATCGTTAAAAGTCCCAGAAACATTTTTTCAAGAGATCACTGAACTCTTGGTATTAGATTTGACTGGTATGAATTTTCCTGTTCTGCCTTCATCATTTGTTAATCTAACAAACCTTCAAATGTTGTGTTTGGATGAATGGAAGTTGAATGATATAGCAATTATTGGGAATTTGAAGCAATTGAATGCCCTTAGAATTCACAGTTCTGATTTTCAGTGATTGCCTTTGGAAATAGGGAATCTAACCAAGCTTAGGTCGTTAGACTTGAGCAATTGTTCCAAACTTAAGGTCATTCCAGCAGAAATCATATCAGGCTTGTCTAATTTGGAGGAACTGTTTTTGTGCAATAGCTTTGATCAATGGGGTGTTGAAGGTAATGCTAGTCTTATTGAATTGATGCCTTTGACTTGTCTAACTACTTTAGATTTGCATATTTGATCTGCTCAAGATTGGCCAGCAGAATTGTTCTTTGAAAAGTTGGACAGATACAAGATTCTGATTGGGGAGGTCTGGAAATGGTCTGGAAAGTATGAAAAAAGGAGGATTCTGAAACTCAAGCTTACTAAGGGAATTCACTTGGATCGTGGAGTTAAACTGTTGTTGCAGAAAACTGAAGACCTATATCTAGATGAATTGAAAGGCATCAAGAACTTGCTTTATGAGCTGGACAGCACAGGTTTTCCACAACTTAAGAATCTCTACATACAAAATGGTAATGAAATTCAGTTCATTATTAACTCTACAAAGGTGGTTTCTGGTAAAGCCTTTCCTATCTTGGAGTCATTGTTTCTTCAGAATCTGATTAACTTGGAGAAGATATGTCAAGGCAAACTTGAAGAAGAATGTTTCAAGAGAATGAAAATTATAAGCGTCAAATGTTGTGATGGACTGAAGAATCTGTTTTCATTCTCCATGACCAAAATGCTTCTCCATCTTCAAGAAATTAAAGTGATAAACTGCAAAAGCATTGAAGAGATTGTTGTTGAAGTGAGAGAGAAAAGTACTAGTGTAGCAACCAATAAAACAGAGTTTTGCGAATTGCGATCCTTAACACTGCAACTTCTACCTGAGCTTGGTAGTTTCTGCTCTAAAGAGAAGAGTCATTCCATATATCAACAGGAACCAGTGAATACAAGGTCTTGGCTACTTTTCAATGGAAAGGTACTACTATATATAAATCTTTTTTTTGTCCATTCAATTGCAGAAGCATACTTGTAAAAACTCATAAGAAAGACTAAATTTTATTGAAATGGTGTTAATGTCTGTAGGTTGTGTTTCCTGTCCTTGAAAACCTGCGATTGTCCGCAATCAACATTGAAAGGATATGGCAGAAAACATCTTATTGCAGTCAGAATTTGACAAGCTTAGTCATTGAGGGTTGTGGCAACCTTAAACATCTGTTTTCACCTTCTATCATTAAAGGTCTATCACAACTCAAAAGTTTTGAGATAATTGACTGCAAGCACATAAGAGAGATAATAGTTCCAGAGGAAGTAGAGGTAGAAGAAGAAGAAAAAGAAGAAGAAGGAAAAAAAGAAAAGAAAAAGAAATGTCTGACAAGATATCATTCCCCCAACTAAATTCCCTTAAGATGAAAAAGCTTGGGAACTTAGTTGGATTCTGCTCAGAGAATTATTTTCTCGAATTCCCATCCTTGAAGCTTTTGGAGATAGATAATTGCCCTCAATTGAAGGAATTCATGCACAAATCTCTGAGAACAGACATCACAACTGTCAGTCAAGCTGTAGAAATAAACACAGAGAAGGATTACCATATTTCTACACAAGCTCTTTTTAGCGATAAGGTATATTATTCTCAATCTCCATTTTCTTCAATCTATGATTTTTCTCTTGCTTTTTGACATCACTGGTAAGAATTAGCTCTTTTAATCCTTTTACTCATTGGCATGAAATTATACAGGTTGCATTTCCCAACTTGAAGATATTGAAAATCTCCCACTTGAAAACTGTGAAGATTATATGGCACAACTTACTCCATACAGATTCCTTTTGCAAACTAAAGGAAATGAAGGTTGGTTTTTGCAATGATTTATTGACAATTTTTTCTTCTAATATGGTGGGGACATTCCAGAGAATCAAAACACTAATAGTTAGCAATTGTGAATCGCTGCAACATATTTTTGAAATCAAGGTATTAGACATCAAAGATACAAATCCTGTAGCCACCAAACTAAGAGAATTGTATATCTTTCATCTTCCAAACCTGAAGCATGTCTGGAATGAGGATCCCGAGACATCCATACCTTTCAAAATATACGTATAGTGTATGTTTGGGATTGTTGGAGCCTAAAAAGTCTTTTTCCAGCATCAGTGGCAAAAGGTCGAAAACAGCTCAAAGATCTTACTATTAATTGTTGTGGATTGGAAGAGGTTGTTTCAGAGGAGGAAGGATTGAAACAAGCTGTTAATAATTTTGTCTTTCCTCAAGTCTGCTATCTTACTCTTTGGAACCTGCCTGAACTTAAATGTTTTTACCCGGCTATGCATGAGACAGAATTGCCAAAGTTAAAAGTGTTGAAGACTTATCATTGTGGCAAAGAAAATATACTTGGGATACAAGAACATCATTCCTCAATCCAAAAGCCGCCTGTCTTGTTTGAGAGGGTATTAAACTCCAACATTCCTTTAAAGATGTTTACATATGATGTGCAAACTGAATGAGCTGCCTAAATTTTGTTGGCAAACTTGAATAGCAAAAGGCAGTTGGATATCTAGTAGACTGTTTTATTTATTTTTTCCACTTGTTCTTATAAATTCTACTGAAAACTTTGGTTTTGCTTTAAAACAAGCAATCCATGTGTTAATTATCTTTAATTTGTATTGTTTTGAAAGTCCTTTTAGCAGCACTGTACCTTTCCAGCTTCAACAGAACTTTCATAGATTTAGTTATAGTGTTAATACTTTAGCAGCATTTCAAACAAAAATGCAATTAAACTAATATGATAATTAATAGTAAACTAATAGTTTTGATTCTTTCACTATATTAGGTACGAGTAGAGCTATGCAGAGGGTCAAAAGAGAAGAAAGGGAAAGAAAGGAAAAGGAAAATTAAAAAGAAATTGGAATAGAAATTGATCACTTTTGATTGAATGATGATAATATGGCAAACCTATAACTATAAATTAATTGACTTGAATTGACCGCCAGTAAAGAAAATTTTCTATTTTCTTACCAAAACATATGGTCTTATTAAGGTAAAGAGAAACTAAGTCCAACTTGTTTTTATTTGATGGATTCCTAGGTCATCCCTAATTTGGAGGAATTGTCATTAAACAGCAAGGACATTTCTATAATATGCAATCATCAGTTTCCAGGACCCTTTGGTAAAATAAAAGTTCTTCAAGTGCTTTGCTACCAAGACAAATCAGCTGTTTTTCCATTTTGGCTTCTCCAAGAATTCAACAATCTGGAGAAGCTTGAGGTGATTTGTTCTGAATTCAAAGAGCTCTTCAGTAATGAAGGAGAGGCCAGTGAAAAGATGCCGGCAAGGATACTTAAACAAATTAGAAAATTAAAACTGGATAGTCTTCCTAATCCAAGGCATATATGGAAGCAAAACTCACAATTGGATCATGTTCTCCCAAATCTTGAAACTCTTGAAGTTTGGAGATGTGATGGATTGATTAGCTTAGGATCATCCTCAGTATCCTTTTAAAATCTCACAACATTGGATGTGTGGCAGTGCAAAGGGATTGTGACCTTAATTACATTCTCAGCAGCACGAAATTTGGTGCAACTAGTAAAAATGAGGATAAGGGAATGCATCATGTTGACAGGTATAGTTTCAAATTGGGGAGATGGTTCAGAAACCGAGATCATTTTTAGCAAGTTGAAATGTTTGGAACTTCATTATGTACCAAATCTCAAAAGCTTCTGTTCAGGGAAATACGCCTTTCAGTTTCCATCTTTGGAAAAAATTATTGTGAGGCAATGCCCTAAGTTGAAGATCTTTTGTCAGGGAGTCTTAAGCACCCCAGAGTTACATAAAGTACAACTAGCAGAAGAGGATTATAAGGGGTTTTGGGCAGGTGACCTCAATACCACCATATATCAGTTGCACGAAAACTTGGTACTTACTGATTTTATAAACTTTATTCTCTCTTTTTTGGTTAATGAAAGCAACTGTTAGTCCTTTTTTTCTAATGGCATTTGTTCTTCTAGTGTGACTATTGCTATATTTTGTTTTAATAGGTAAGATACTATGAGCCAGAATATTTGAAACTTCATGAGTTTCCTGAGCTGCAGGAAATATGGAATAAAATTCCTCAAGGAATTATGGATTTTAAAAGACTCAAATTTCTGGAACTTTATAACTGCAACAACTTGAGCTACATTTTCACTGCTCCCATGACTCTAGAACTTGTGCAACTGCAGCAGATAAAGGTGAAAGATTGCAAAGCAATTAAAGAATCATCAAAGATGAGGGAGCAACTGCAGAGAAGATCATATGCTCTCAGCTTTACTCAATAACTCCCAAATCTTTTTTGGGCTTGGCAAGTTTTTATCTGGGAAGTTCTGCATTGGAATGCCCAAACTTGAAGGAAATTACATTAGTTGACTGTCCAAATATGGTTGCATTTGCACCTACAGTTTCACAAAAGCTAGACATATAGATCATTGATGGAGGAAATACCAAGATGCTTGGCAAGGGCATTCCTGATGTCTCTGCTGCACCCTTTTTCAGTGATAAGGTCAGGCTGTTCTGTTTTGTGAGGATAATTTTTCACATTTTAAAAGATTTTCCTTTTAAGGTGTAACTTCAAAATGAAAATGCTTGATTAGTGCATCTCTGTTGTCTGTGTTGCACCCTCCAGGGCTTAAAAGGTTTTAAAACATAATTTTTCTTTTTCTTCTTTAGTTAAACTCAAAAGGCTTTCTCTTATTTTCTGTCACATAACCATGTTTTGTTATTAACACAATCAAATGAATTTTGCAGGTGTCATTACCTGTGTTAGAGGATTTGACAATCATAGACATGGGAAACTTGGAGAGGCTATAGGATGACCAACTTGAGATGAATTCCTTCTTCAAACTAAAACACTTTAAAGTGCATAGGTGTGTGAAACTATCAAAAGTTTTTCCCCTTAAAATGTTGGGAAGACTTCAGAGACTAAAAAATCTGCAAATAATGAAGTGTGCTTCACTTGAAGAAATATTTGAATCTAAATTGACTGCGGCAGGAAAAAACATTAAGTTGGTGTTTCCTCAGCCGACATACCTGAACCTTTCTCTGCTACCAAAACTGAAGAGTTTCTACTCCGGGATACACACTACGGAATGGCTATCATTGACAAAAATGGATGCTTATGGATGTGACCAGGTGGAGATATTTGCTTTGGGATACCCGAGCTCCCAAGAAACACAAGGACAAAGTCAACTTCAGCAACCCCTGTTTTGGATCAATCAGGTATGTGAAACACGTCCACCAGATGTGTTAATATTCCATTTCCTATTCTATATATCTAATGAAGTATAGTAAATCTAGATGAATGTCTTCTATTTTTAATATATATCTGTTTCTGTTTGGCATGTTAGCTTGTCCTAAGTATTCTCTATTTTGTTATCCTCATATGACTTTAAATAGTAATTTAAACACATTTATGTATTTCAACACCCTTTATCCAATTCATCCTCGCTTTTGTTTAACACATTTATCATTTTCCCAGGACACATTCCCCTGTTTAGAAGAACTGAGAATGGAGTGCAATGCAAACATGAAAGAGATATGGCATGGACAACTTCCTGAAGGGTATTTTAAACTAAAAGTTCTTTGAACTGATAAATTTTCATGCACAAGTAACTGTTCTTCCATCTTATTTTTTTCGGTCATTATCAAATCTTGAAAATTTAGTTGTGAGTGATGCTTCCTTTAATGAAATATCCCAATGTGAAGAACTTGGTGGTGAGGAAAAACAGGAAAGAGCAATTGCTCAGTTAAGTGGTTTGAGGTTATCAAAACTCCATGAACTGACACTTCTTTGGAAGGAGAATTTCAAACCTGGAGCAATTTTCTATAACATGAGAGCTCTAGAAGTGCATGATTGTGGTAAACTAAAGATTTTAGTGCCATCCTCAGTGTCTTTCGAGAATTTGACAACTCTAGAGGTGTCAAGATGTCAGGGACTTAAACATTTAATTGCACACTCCACAGCTAAAAGCCTGGTGCAGCTTACGAGAATGAGTATAACAGATTGCAAAATGATAGAAGAAATCATAGCATGATCAGGTGATGAAGTGGATCAAGGCATTGTTTTCCCTCGGCTAAAGTGTTTGGGACTTAGTTGTCTGCCAAACTTAGCAGGATTTTGCTTGGGGAATTACACCTTCCAATTTCCTTCCCTGGAAGCTGCAACTTTGAGACACTGCCGCCCAAAGATGAAAAATGTGCCTCAGGAAAATTTACGACTCATGTATTCAACTGATGAAGATGAAGGGCACTGGGAAGGCGACCGGAACACCACCATACAACTTTTATTCATGGAAACAGTATGCACTAATTCCAAACTCCAATCCTCCACCTTTGCTTTTCTCTAGTTTTTCCTTTCTTATTTGCTTTCCCTAGCCATTTTAAATAAACCATCTTATTAGCTGCAAGGTTACTCAAGTATGTAGCTTCCTTACCATGCTGCTTGCAACAATAACTTCATTGGAAAACCTCTAGGAATATAACAGCTAGATATTTTTTATCTTAATATCATTTTTTGTGTATTATAAAATATCTTGGATTTTGTAGGTTGAATACCGTGCGATTGAGTATTTGGTACTCTCTGATTCTTCCAAGTTGATGGATATAAGGAACTGGAATCCACAAGGAATTTTGGACTTTAAAAACCTTAAATTTCTGAAAGTTTATATCTGTAGAACCTCGAGATATGCATTTAACCCTTCCATGGCCATGGACCTCGTGCATCTTGAAAAACTTGAGATTCATGATTGTCAGATGTTGAAAGAGGTAGTAACCACACAAGGATTAGCAAAAAAAGAAAGGATGAGCAAGAAGCTGTTCCCTAAACTGGCCCCGTTATTGTTTAATGCCGTTCCTAATCTCACAAGATTTTGCTCAGGAAATTACTTTGAATTCCCCACCTTGAAAGAACTTTGGGTACAGAGCTGCCCTATGTTGAAGACATTCATCTCTAGTTCTCTAACTAGAAGCAATTCAGGGCAGTGTCTTCATACTGATTTGACAGTTCTATTTGATGAAAAGGTGATTACAGTTCTTGATTTTTTTTCCATTACTATTCCTTTAATTTTTTCATGCAAATTCATATTTTCTTTTGACACCCCCTTCCATGGCGTTTTTTTTTTCCTGCTTTCACTATTTTTTGTCTTTCTACATAAAAGTCTAAATTTTATCTTTAAATTTTGTCTTTCACATGTCTTATCTCCATTTATATTGAGTTATTAAGGGAATCTTATGATTTTGCAGGTAACATTCCCTTCCTTGGAGGAATTAGGAATCATAGACATGGGAAGCCTAAGAAAGATATGTAATGACTAGTTTTCTGTGGATTCATTCTCCAAACTAAAAGTTCTGAAGCTCATAGGTTTACCTAAGCTATCAGATATTCTTCCATCTTGTTTCTTTCTCTCATTGTCCAAGCTTGAAAAGCTTGTTGTGGATGATGCTTCCTTTATAGAAATATTTCAAAGTGAAGGACTTGGGGAAAAACACACGCATGGGAACTTGCTGATCTAAGTGATTTACGACTGTCTAAACTTCCTGAGTTGACACATCTCTGGAAAGAAGAGTTTCATTCTCAACGCGGAATACTTTTCCAAAACCTGAGAACACTAAAAGTATTGGAATGTCCCAAATTGAATCGTTTAGTGTCATCCACAGTGTTTTAAAAATCTAACTACTCTGGAAATATCAAGGTGTCATGGATTTATTAATTTAATAACACCCTCAACAGCAAAAAGCATGGTGCAACTCAAAAGAATGAGGATAACAGATTGCAAAATGATAGAAGAAATCATAGCAAATGGTGGTGATGAAGAGAAGGATGACATCATTTTCAAGCAACTGGAGATTCTCAGACTTCAAAGCTTACCAAGGCTTAGGAGCTTCTGCTCCGGGTACTATCACTTTGAGTTCCCAGATTTGGTTGAATTTATTGCAACAGAATGCCCTGAGTTAAGTGTGTTCTCCAATGGAGAAATAAGCACACCATTGCTACGAAGGATATGTCTAACAGGAGAAGATGATGGGCCTCTTGTAAATCGGAACCTTAATACCACCACAAAAGGATCATACACAGAAAAGGTATGTTGATTTATCAAATTATCTCAATGCTATTTGTTGTATAGGTTTAGACACCTTGAGCACATGAGATCCTCTTAATTTTTAGAGTTCATGGAAACATGGAATACAAACACGCAAAAATTGTTCAAGACTTGATTTTTCAAAATCCTTTAATTTATTTGTAATTACAACAGCTTGAGGAACCCTTTAATTACTTCTACTCTGAAACTCCATGTATGGAACTAAGGACGTGAGAAGAGTCTGTATGGTGGAGCAAATCCAAGAAAAATGAAAGGCCATTAACATATCCCAAACTAGAGTTTCACCAAATATTTACTTAGATAGAAAAAGCATCATTTCATTTTTTTCCCCCTTAATTCCTTTCCTTTTTAAAAGTTTATACCTTATATACGTTTGAGCTTTGTCTGTCTCACTCTCTTTCTCTCTGCAACTCAGACTCGGAATGAGGTGGAAGAGTTGAAGTTTCTGGAATGGATGTTATCAGAGCTCTGGAGACCTTCAGTTGAGTAAAGGTCAAGCGAATTTTATCTTCAAATTTGTTGTGGGAGGGTAATCTTATCAGGTCTTAGTCTCTACGTTTCTTTTTCTACTTTGCTCAATTCTGTTTCCTTCATTGAATGGAATCCAAAGATATGAGACTGGATTTCTGTTATTGTGAAACCTACTTTCTGTATTTTATTATTTCCTTCGGATGTGAAATTGTTAAGGTTCATGTAACTATGAAATGAATCCAATCTTACAAACTTGAGGCTGTTTCTTTTCCTTTTGAACCGGCAGCAAATGCCTTCTGTTCTGTTGCTTGCCGTTTTAATCTCTTTCTCCTTTTATCTTCGAGCTATATGTAGTTGAGTCACAATTGTAAATGGTGAATATCTACGTAATTCTTTGTTAAGATTGGATAATTGCAGGATTGTAATAAAAAGAATTACTGGTGAAATGTTCCGTGTGAACAAAATGAATGCTATTAACAGGGTGTGTTGTAGTAAGGCTTGCTTTGAAGACCAAGCAAAGCCAAAAACTTAGTGAAGGGCCATAGTTTTTATGTTTATGTTTGACAGACTACGTGTATTGATGAAAAAAGTTGGTAAGGCATGGTTAGGCTTAATTTTGAGTTGGTTTTGTGTGGTTGTGTAAAAGCTTAAGTCAAGTATTGTACTCTCTCTCTCTCTCTCTCTATATATATATATATATATATATATATATATATTATAATTAAATGAATGATGTGAGGCATGTATTGCCATTCAATTTCAGATTTAGTTCTCTTTTCTTCTTATTCTTTCTTGTTTTTCTTTTCTGTTTTTCCTTCGATGCTGCTGCAATGAACTTTAATCTCAATGCAGCTAAACTTTATGTCTTAAATACTAAGCCTTCACAAAGAAAATCAAAACCACCCTCTTTCAGAAAGCATGGCATCGAGTAGTTTTATAACTCCTTGACCACCAGCTTTCAATGGTGAGTAGTTTAACAACTCCTTCACCACCAGCTTTCAATGGTGAGAATTATGCCATTCGGGTAGTGAAAATGAAGGCCTTTATCAGAGCTTCTGACCTCTGGGAAGTAGTTGAACAAGGAGGAGACCCTCCTGAGCTAAGAGCTAACCCAATTATAGCACAAATGAAGGAGCATATTGAAGAGGTACCCAAAAGTTACAAGGCTGTGTCCTGCATTCACAGTGCAGTGACAGATACCATTTTTACAAGAATCATGGCTTCTGAGACAGCCAAAGGAGCTTGGGACAAGCTTAAAGAAGAGTTTCAAGGGTTAAATAGGACTAGATAAACGCAGGTTTTCAACCTGATGAGGGAGTTTGAAGTGTTTAAGATGAAGGAGAATGAGTTTGTGATGTGGAGAAACTTATGAAGATAGTAAATCAAGTTAACTAAAAGAAGGATAGTGGAGAAGGTATTGGTGAGCATACCTGAGAGGCTTGAAGTCAAAATATTCTCTCTTACAGGGTCAAAAGACCTTTCCAGCTTGACCTTGCGAGAACTAGTAAATGCTTTTCAAGCCTCAGAGTAAAGAAGGCAGATAAGGCTTGACTAGTACACTGAAACAACATTGCAGGCCAAGTTTAAGGACAAGAATGTCCTTCATAACAGTAACAAGTGATCCCAAGGTGATAAAAGGAACAAGGAAAGAAAAGTTTCTTTAAATTAGAGACAACAAGGTAAGAAAAGCAAGTATGGTGTTTATTCTTAGTGCAAAAAGACCAACCACTTTGAAAACTTTTGCTGGTTTATACCAAACGTAAATCGTAGGAGCTGCAATCAACATGGACATGTAGAAAGAGTATGCAAAAACAAGATCAATCAACAAAACTAGTGAGCTCAAGTAACTGAAGAAGTTGAGACAATAGAAGAGCTGTTGTTCCTATCATGTGAGGACAATTTGGGACAGTCGTGACAAACTTGGTTAATTGATAGTGGCTGCTCAAGTTACATTACACCTAATGCATTCTTGTTTACTTCAATTGATCAGAATCAATGTGCAAGAATAGAAATTGGGAATGGAGACTACTTGGAGGCTATTGGCAAAGGTACAATAATTGTTTCCATAGCAAATGAAACCAGGTATGTTCCAAATGTCTTTCTAGTGCCTCAAGTTAGTTAAAAATTGCTTAATGTTGGTCAAATGATTGACAATGACTATACTTTGTTGGTTAAAAACAAAGCATGCACCATAATTGAGCTTACAAGCAATGTGTTAATGATTGTCAAGATGAAAAATAGGTGTTTTCCACTAGATTGGCATCACTCGAGCTCGAATGCAGTAAAGAAGCTTGATTATGATGTATTTGAACTATGGCACATGAGATTAGGGCATTGTAAGTATTCAACTATGAAGTGTCTGAATTTTGAAAATTTAGTGACAAAAATGCCCCTCATGCATGTTCATTTTGAAATCTGTGAAATTTGTCAATTTAAAAAGTATAGTATAACCTTTATAAATTAATACTCGATAAATTAATAACTTCGATTAAATAATATTTTTGATCGGTCTTGACTTGAGACTAATGTGGTAAATTAATAATTCACTAAATTTATGAGATAATACATTTTAAAAAAATTCATAGGTCCCATTTGATATTTAAATTAATAATCTCCTTATACATCAAAATTATATATATGTACATGACTCAATTAGGAGGCTTTTGTAAAATATGACTTTAATGTCACTTGTTTCCTCTTAATATTGATGCCTCCTTAGACCTCATCTTTAACTTTTCTTGATGCATTAAGAAGTTTTAGTGTAATATTCTCGTATTGCAAGAGAAAATTATGCACAATACATGTATTAAGTTCAATATTTTGGACAAAAAATAAAAAATACCTTGAAAAGTTAATTTTTATTAATTAATGTATAAATTAATAATTTATTAATTTATAAATTAAATAATATTTCGATTAATTAATAAATTTTCATGATTTCAAAGATATTAATTTATAGAGGTTTAACTGTACTAAAAGAGCCTTGGAAAAGCTTGGTTTGGTTCATTTTGATGTTCGTGGCCCAATGGCTGATGAAGAATTCTTAGCTGTTGCAGGCATTAGGCACCAGTTTACCATCTCTTAGTCCCCACACCCCCCTCCCCCAAAAAAAAGAAAAAGGAATATGTGAAAGGAAGAATAAGATTGTCTTAAACATGGCCAGGTGCTTGTTATTTGAAAAACCAATGCTTAAGTATTTCTAGGCAGAAGCAGCTAACACAACTGTTTATTTGCAAAACATACTACCAACAAGGGCATTGGAGAGAATGACACCTTATTAATCTTGGTATAAGGTCAAACCTGTAGTTGAACATCGCAGAATCTTTAGCTGTATATGCTATCTGCATGTTTTAAAGGCAAAAAGGTCCAAGTTAGATCAAGGGCAGAACTAGGAGTCTTTCTTGGTTACAGTTTACAAGCTAAGGGCTACAAGGTGTTCAATTTGAGCTCTAGGAAAGTTCAAGTTGCAAGAGGCAACAAGTGTTATGAGAATGGATAGTGGAATTGAGAATCTGAAGCAATAGAGGCATCAGAAGACAGATTTTTAAGCTTAAGGTCCTTACTTAAAGTGGTCCATGAGCCTAATGAAGATCCTAGTGACATTGAATTTGTCGTTAAGGGTATTAGGACCTCATAAAGCATATATGATAGATGCAATATGGTCACTGAAGACCTTACAAATTGTGCTGAAGCTTAATATTTAAGCTCATTAGCAAGCTGTAATGAAGATGCCATGACCTAAACTCAGGGTCCATTACTGGTGCAAAGATCTAATGGGAAGGACCACTCAACCCAAGTAAGTCTTGAACAAATGAATCCAACTACTCAAAATATATCATGGGATCCTTCACCGTGGAAACATATATAATCTATATACATAAGTATCAAATATCAAAGTATACTAATTTGCATGATCTTGTGCTTAAAGTGCGGAAGTAAAATATTTTCAAATGTCCAAAGTATAAACCATCTCATGGCAAAACCAAAGTACAAGTCACGTCATGGCAAATCCAAAGTATAGCATTTAATTAGAAATGTAAAACAGAATTCAATATCACAATAACAAATATGACAAGACCAGCAGAGTACAACTCAAAGACAAGGGTTGATGCCTACTAGATGTTTTATCAATCACCTATCAAAGCCAAGCAAAGTAGCTCATTCCGAAGGATAGTGAGCCAAGCAGTCTATCGATCTACAATAAAAATGAGGAAAACTAATGGGTGAGTCACAAATACTCTATGAATAGATATGGGAAGGGAGAACAAGTTTAAACGGAAAAGTGTTTATCAAATACACTTTCAAATTAATGTAAGTAAACAATTTCCAAAATATTATTAAAGTCTACTTCCTAAGCATAATCACATTTCCAAATGTTTCCAAAGTATGCTTCTCAAGTGTAATCAAATTTCCAAATATTTTCAAAGTTTTGCTTCTAAACGTAATCCACTCTTTTCAGAGTATTTCAAACAAAAACAAAGTATTTCAAAAGTTTAGAAGTTTAAAACAAAGCCATTTATGTTTTAATATCTTTAAATATGTTTTGAATTTCAATACAATTAAACAAAATTTTCAAATATTTCCAAAATTCACTTCACAAGCATAACTCAATCATTTCAAAGTGTTTTCAATAAAATCAAAATGTTTAGTAGTTAAAATAGTACTCAAGGTATCGATAGTTTTGTTCAAAGTATTGATACTTTTTCCAAACAAAATGCAATTATGGGAATTTTCAAAGAGCATGTATTGATACTTCATCTTGAAGTTTACCTCCTTCATAGAACCCAATTTTTCAATCTAGAATACCGTTCTTGTAGACACTAAAAAAAAAATTATTTTATAAACGAAAATAAACAACAAATAAAAAAATGATGAAAAATGAAATAATAAAAACAATAAAAAAAAGAGAGGTACGACTGGCAGGGTGCGAATGCACCTTGCCAGTCGCGAAAAATTCATGTCTGGCAGAGTAGTGGAATGTGCCCCCTTCAACCCAATATAAAGGGGGCACTATAGCACTCATCCCGGAAGGAGCAATCAAAAAAACCTAGAAAAATCCCTAGCAACCTGCAAATCAAATCCCTAGTCTAGTAGCCAAGAAATCCATCCACAATAAAAAAATATATAAAAAAAATCAAAGAAAATATAAAAAAAAATACACAATGGGTGAGGAATGAGAGGGGTTTTCTTTGTTTTGGGATTTTTTTTTTGGAGTCTGTTTGTTGTAGGGTGAATTTTAGGGAGTTTTTTTGGAGGGGTTTTGGGTAGCCGGCTTTAAGAGGGTGGTTCTTAGGTCTCGTTGCCGACGAAAGGGGAAAGAGAGCGTTGGGTCACCGACCGACGACAGTAGTGGGTTTAAAGGGGTGTTGTGCCGTCGTAGGATCGGGAGTGAGAGAGAGAGCTGATCGGCCCCCAAAAAGGAGAGTTGAAGAGTTGATCAGTTGCAACAAGAGGGGTCTTGTTTTAAGGGCTGTCCGACAGAGAGGAGTAGATGACCGATGGAGAAGGAGAGAACTTTTAGTACCACCGATTGTGGTACAGGAGATCCGGTTGGTGGGCTTGCTGTCGAGTGAAAGGAAAGAGATAGAGATAGGAAAAGCCAATCGACGCCGATTGGGGAGTTTATCGGTGGTGCTTTGAGAGTGAAGATCCGGTCTACAAAAAGGGATCGGCTAGAGAGAGAAGTTAGAAGCCGTCGGTTGGGAAGTTAGAGAGAGGGGAGAGAACCAGCTAGTGAGAAAGAAACTGAAGAGAGAAAATGGAATGAGAATAGAGGAAAGAAAGGGTTTTAGACTACTAAACGACGCCGTTTAGAGGAAGCTGAATTTGGTGCCAAACGACGTAATTGTGGGAGGTAGAGGAGTTGCACCTTAAGCACCAAAATGGTGCATTTTGGAGGTGGTTCTGCAGGCCTCCAGGAAGCAGATCAGTTGGAGCGAGTTGGCCATTTGGGCCACTTTTAGCCCACCAAGGTAAATCCCTAACCCTTTTATGGATCTGTTTGTTGGCCCATTTTGTATGATTTCCATTTTAAGGGATATTAGGTAGAATTAATTCTTAATTATTGTAGTATAAAATTTTAATTTCTTTCATGATATTTTAGACTTAAGAGATTAATGCAAATGGAAGAATATAGAAATAATAAAGCATAAAAAAAATAAAAATATTTTTAGAGAATGTTTAGTTATACAAAGAATTGAAGCTTAGGAAAATATTTACTACAAATATAAAAAAATATAAAAATAACAATAAAAATAACATATAAATGAATGAAGTAAATGGTAGGCTAAAGATTTATATATATATTAAATTGAGAAATTGGAAATTATTGGATTAAGTATTAAAGTAATAAAATGGGTATAGAATCAATCTTAGAAAATTAACCCCTAAAAAATAGAAAATAATGATAATACTTTATGACATTAACTACAAGTATAATATACCGATGATGGGATGATCGATCGAGACGTGAGAAGTTGTAATCTCTGGTTAATTTTCCCTAGGATCAAAATCCGAATTAAGGCTCCACCAGTATGATGGGAGGGTCTTGATTTTGGGGTTTCGAGATTTTTAATTTTAAATAAATAGAAAATATAATAAAAAATAAAATATAATAATAAAAAATAATAATAAAATAAAAAATAAACTTCAAAAGCATATCATATATTTCTATTGCATCATGCATATTATTGCATATAGATATTTTTTGTTTGCAAGCATAAGTCCCGATGATGGGATCTTTCGAGAATCTTGCGAAAGCGGGTATTCATCGAAAAGTTCTCTAGGTGAAAAGGTATCCCCGGGTCCCACCAGTATGATGGGAGGGCTCGAGAAATATCTTTAATAAAAAGCTTTTGCCTGTATTAGGTTCATTATGCACGAAAATATTATTTTAAAAGAAAACGTACGATGACCCCAATGACGGGATTTGTTCGTCAAATTTACGAAGGCGAATTTCTCGAATAATTCCCTATGTGAGAGAATACCCCAGATCCCACTAGTATGATGGGCGGATCCGGGAGAATATCCTCGATAAAAGGTTATTTGTATGATATTTTTTATCTCACGACATGCATTTCATCTTACCTCATACTTGCATTTTATTTTAGAATTAAATAAAATAATTTAATAAAATTGGAGATAAAATAAGTGAATAATAGCTAAGGAAATAACATGAACTTAAAAATTAAAGCCTAATAAGATAATCTAAAAATGGTACCGTTCATGGAACGGGCATTCTGGAGGTGCTAATCCTTCCCCGAACGTAACCGTATTCCCGAACCTAGATCTAAAAAAAACGTAGACCAGTTTAAGGTTCTTTCGGCTGGCTTAAATCTAATTAAAGCTCCGCCAATTAGAATCGAGTCAATAGGTGGCCAATCACAGCTAGTAAAAAAGATTGGTGGTGACTCTTAGATTTTAGAGTTTTCACTAGCGTCTGGCGGTCGGGTTCCAAGACCCGCACGTTACGACAGTTGGCGACTCCACTGAGGACAGCCGAGAGTCGAACCATTAAATAATAATAGGTTATCCAAGACTTTAAATAATTCAATGTTTCTTTAGTATTAATGATTTGCCCTGCATATTTTGTTTGATGCATTTGTTTATTTCGTATTTATTATTTTATTACTTTTAATAATTGTGGGGATTTAGGATAGAGGGATATGAGATTATTGATCTAAAATCGATGTTTTCCTTCACACACACAGCACATTTTGCATTCATACATAAGCCCTCTACCCAAGTCATGTCCATTTTTAGGAGGGAGTTTAGTAGCTACGCTCTCGTGAGGTGATAACCTCCTTACGGGCTAGTGAAGACTCCCACTCAAATCGAACCTAGTCCGTTTGAAGCCTATAATGGGTGAGGATCGGGGTGCCTTACTAGTCCGCGTGGACGACAATGAGGAACAATTTAGGAACCTTTAGCTCCGTTTATAACCCCAGCTCAGCATATAGAATACCAAGAGCAGTTTAACCCTAGGTAGGGCCTTACCCGTGACGATATACCTTATAATTGGATACACGTGAAGGAATCTCTTCTACTCCCTCTATTTTAAATTTCCCCACGAGATAACAAAATATCGTGGAGTAAATAATGTCTAATGACGTTAGTAATACCCATGATATTGATTATTATTCTCTCATTATTTTTAACACTTTATTATTTTTACCATACTAATTTAAGTTTATTTTGCTTGTCATGTGCATTTTACATGTCCATTTGCATATATCATAATTGCATGATTCATTAAAATAAAAAAATAATAATAAATAATATTCATTTATCAACATTATTTTAATAAAATTCTAACTCATGCATTTAGCCCAATCAGAACAAAATTCTAAAGAAACAAATTCTCCACAAATAAAACACAAGAGCTCGATCTAAGATCATGGGGGACTAGCATGTAGAGAGAATGGACAAGATCGAGAAGAAGCAAAAAGAGATTATGGGTCATTTGTCAAAGATTTTCGAGTTGATGTCGACAGATAAAGGAAGAGAGTGGTGGGGAGTTCTGGTGAATCAAAAGATGTTCAACAGACAGAAGCTAATACAGACCCTGTATATCCACCAAGATTCACACTACCACCGGCAAGGAATGCGTCTATCCCCATGCCATCGATAGGACAATATCTGTTTTTTGGGATGCTAGTGCCTACAGGGCCACCACCGACTTATGCCCAACAGAGGCTAATTGGAGGGGCAAGTCCTTTAGATTCCATCTCTGTACCTGATTTGGACGATCTGAAAGAACAAGAGAAACTCAAGTATGGATCCGTTGAATCGAAGGACAATCTCGATACCCACTGGAAATTTGACCTTTTAGAGGATAGACTACGCATGATAGAAGGAATGGGAATGTATTGCTCTATGGATGCAATCGAGCTCTGTCTCGTTCCAGATGTGGTTATACCTCCAGAATTCAAAATTCTAGACTTTAAAAAGTATGATGGAACCAAGTGTCCGGTCACACACATCACCATGTATTGCAGAAGGATGGCTGCATATGCCCATGATGACAAGCTCTTGATACACTGCTTCCAAGATAGTCTCACAGGTGCTGCACAAAGTGGTACGTCCAACTAGACCACAATCGAATCCACACATGGAAGGACCTTGTTCGGGTGTTTGTAGCTCAGTATAAGCATGTTGCAAATATGGCTCCGGATCGCTTTTCTTTACAAAACATGGAGAAGAAACCCACTGAAAGCTTTAAAGAATATGCTCAAAGATTGAGGAATGTGGCTTCTCAAGTTCAACCACCCTTGATTAAAAAAGAAACCACCGTGATGTTTGTTAACACTCTGTTGGCCCCTTACTACGAACGGTTGGTCAGTAGTGCCACGAAGAACTTCGCTGATATGGTGATCTCAGGTGAGATGATAGAGACTGCCATTAAACAAGGGAAGATAGAAGGCGGTGAGACTTAAGTACAAAGAAATGAGAAACTTTTAAGAAGAAGGAAGGAGAAGCCCAAGCCATCACTTCAGGACCACTCTAAGGAAGAGCCCACAATCCTTACCTACCATATCCACCATACCTCTATTACCTAATTGTAAACAACATCTCACAAAGTCCATACCTATACCCACCCATGCTAAATGCCTTTCCTAACCATTACCCATATACTCCCATCCAACGGGCACCTTACCCCACAAATATCCACCCACCTACTTTCGCACCTGTAGCAGCTTCAACCGCATAGCAAACCACACCTCCAAACAATAATACTGCCAGTGAATCGAGGGGGTGGCGAAATAGGCAAGAGAAAGTGCAATTTGATCCAATCCCAATCTCGTATGCTGAACTTTTCACTCAGTTAGTTGCAAACCATCTGGTGGCACCCTTATACATAGAACCGTTGAAACCACCGTTCCCGAGATGCTACGATGCTTCCGCCCACTATGATTACTATTATGGAATTGAAGGTCACTCGATCGAGAATTGTACAGCATTCAAACACAAGGTGCAAAGGTTGATCAAGGTAGGAATCTTGAACTTTGAAGAGAAGTCGGAACAGAACGTTAACAACAACCCATTGCCAAATCATGCTGAGGTAGGGATAAAAGCGATTGAAGGGGAGGTGTATGTTAAAATGAGCATTCGAGATGTGGAAACCCCCATGGAGAAAGTGTTTG
Source organism: Theobroma cacao (assembly GCF_000208745.1). NCBI lineage: Eukaryota > Viridiplantae > Streptophyta > Magnoliopsida > Malvales > Malvaceae > Theobroma > Theobroma cacao. The sequence continues at coordinate 13,137,156 of NC_030850.1, forward strand.
AAGCCTTGGTAAAGACTGACATGCTCGAGGTTTGGCCAGAATGTCCTGACATGAATGATTTGGGAAACCTCCATGGACCATATTGCTTATACCACAAAGGATGTGTGGGGCATTTAATTCAAGATTGTAGTCCCTTCCAAAAAGAAGTGCAAAGGATGATGGACGAATCAATAATTGAGTTGTATGTGGAAACTTCGAAATCAACAGTAAATATGATAGCCAAAGATTCAGCCCAAAATTCAAACTCACCCAATGAAAATAAATTAAAAAAGAAAAAAAAAGATTTTAATTTTGAGTAGATCTTCCACTTCTCACTTTACATGATTTTTAATAAAATGATTTCTTCCACTTCTCATTTTACATGATTTTTAATAAAATGATTTTTATTGTACTCGTATTGCACGTACAACATTTAAATTTTCTTACATTTTGGAGGTACTCCATTGCATATCACTTCATCCATTCATCAAAGCATCATTACATTTCATGCATTCATACACATGACATATTTGCATCCATATCCATATTTTCATATTTTCTTTATTTCTAGATATATTTATTCCCATAATAAAAGAACCACATAATTTTATTAGGTTTAAAGAGAATAAAACAAATCCTCATTTATGGAAAACATCTAGAAAGGTATTAGTCAAATTTCAAAATTCTTTTCTAATTTATTTGATTTGAGTTAGAGGGGTTGAAGGATATGGAACATCAATTGGAAGCAAGGATCAACGCATTAGAGCGCAATCAAGAAGAGTTCGGACATGATCTTTGAGAAATGAAAAGACAGATTGCCAAATTGATGGAAATGGTTGAATGTCTCAACAGAACCAATGGGATTCACCCTTAAGAGTTTCAATCGCTTCAAACTGAACCACGCCTTAAGCGACCATTGAAGGAAGACCAATTTGTCTTTGATAGGACCAACATTTCACGCAATGTCCCAAGAAAAGATCAGGGTTTAGACAAAGTTATGAAAGGGATAGACGAGTTAAATATGCATATGATTGAGAATGCAATTAAGAAGGGTAAAATTGAAGAGAATAGTGTCAGTAGCATGAAAAATTGTAATGCCTCAAAGAAAAAGAAAGGGGAGGCACGAGTTATCACATGTGAAGAGCAACCATGGGGCATCAACCATACCATCTTCATCCTGCATACCAACCTTCCTACCCCGCTCGGAATCATATTTTCCATAGCCTGTGTCCCTATCAACCAATTCCACAATCAATTTTTCATCTAAGAGCACCCACACCTCCACTTATGCCTCAATCATTGCCAAAACCCAACATTCGCCAATTGCCCATGCCAATCTCGAAACTTTTGCCTATACTAATTGAGAATCAATACCTCAGTCTGATGCCAATGAAGACAGTTCCAAACCCATTGGCAAGAAATTATGACCCTAATGCTAAATGTGACTGTCACATGGGGGCAATTGGACACTCAACAGAGAAGTGTAGGCAATTGAAAGAGAAAATTGAAAATCTCATCAAGGATGACAGTTTGACTCTTGAGCTTATGGAATGTTGGAAATCGGTTATGCCGTAGAGTGGGCTCTTGTTTGAAAGTTGAAAGCCACATGTCTTAAGCAAATTACTTGTAGGAAAAATGGATGATTCAGAGTTTTTATTTTATAGTTAGATGCATGGCATGAGTAGGATTTTGTTAAGAGTTGTAATTGAAGTGTTAATGTTTTTGTTGAATGAAAATTTTTAAAGGTTTATGATGTGATATAGTTGATTCAATAAAGGTTTTATAACATGTTTTCAAGATCATAAAAACAAAAAACAAATTTCAAAAAATAAAAATATAAAAAATATAAAAAACACATCAAAAAAAAAAAGAAGAAAGAAAGAAAGAAGGGTGATAAAGGAAAAAAGATTTTTGGCAATAAAATGTGCACATCATCTCGAAAGAATTGATGGTTACTGTTGGGAACAAACTTGTCCTTGCAAACATTCTCTAACCATTTCTTCAAACACTTTGGAACCCAAGACTATTCAAATAAGGATATTCAAGAACTTGAGTCCAAAAGGAAGCAAAGTTTTAAAGGTTTATTAACCTTATCATGTGGTACCAAAAGACAATGATCTTTGTCTAGGCGATTACCAATGTTATAATTGATTGTTTTGCAAAATTCTTTTTTTAAAAATCAAGCAAATCAAGCACTCTTGTAAAGACTCTGAATGTGGTAGGTTAATAAATGTCAAGACTATGTTGAAGTCTCAAATATGCCAAAACCTCTCAAATTCTTTCAACTGCATACCAAGTGTGAACCTTTTGAAACCATCCTTTACCTTATTCTGAGGCATGATGACAAAAAAAAAACAAGATTACCCAATACCTTCGAGACACCTTGGCTTTAAAAATAGCCCTTTTTCCCCTCTCATTTAGCAAAAGTATTTCTTGAAAGAGTTGATCATGAGAAGGTATTCTGATATTAGATCTTTGAAGGCTTCTAAGGAACCTTTATTGTTAAGAGTTGTCTCATGAGTCTTCATTTGAGTGGTTGATTAAGAAAAAAACAATCTTGATGAATCTTTTCACTTTGGAAAGGTTGATTCAATCTTTAGTTGTGAAAAAAAAAAGTGAAAGAATGGTGAGGAAAGTTGATAGTGACATTATGCACTTGAAATGCCCAAATGGTGTCAAAAATAGAAAAAAAGGAAGAAAAATCAACCTTTGATCTTAAATTATTCCTTTATAGGGATTTGCTCTTCAATATAAGTAACCATAGTTGAGAGGATAAATGGCCATGTTTCATTTCCCTTTCACAAATGAAAAATTATCCACTCTCTACCCCTTTGAGCCTATTAAATTGTCTCTAAAATACACCTCAACCAAGGATCACCTTCCACATTGGGGGCAATTATGAAGAAAAATGTCTACAAAAAGCATAGATGATAGAAGATTCATTTTGAGGGAAATATGAACATCTTTTATATTTTGGGGAGTAGATGCAAATTTGAGTTCTTGAAAGTTTCGAACTCAATCCATCAATGTGAAGGTTGAAAAAAAAAAGGGTGAAAATGAAAATTGAAAAAAGAAAGGAAGAAAGAAAAAGCCTAGAAGAGAAATGGTGAAAAAAACATGTTTTGAAAAAGGACAAATGTCTTAAAAGATTCCTTAATGCGGTAATAAATGATCTTTGGTTTAATTACCTTTAAATACATGTTTTGGGCCTTTGTATCCATTTTTTCAGAACCCTTAACCATAGTCTACATTACATGCTTGAAGAAGTCCATTTTGATCAAGTGTGGATACTTAAATTGAAGAGTTATCTTATAGAAAGAGATCATCACATAGAAAGTGAAACCTTGACTTCTTTTCTTTACAAAAATTACATGCTTGAATCCCTTAAGTCATTTTGGACTAAGTTTGAGTTTTTCAAGTGCATGATGGAACAATCAATCAAAAAAAAAACAATTGAGAAAGATGAAGTTATAGGGTGGAAATCCGAAAGGGCAATCTAAAGTGGGGACAGAAAAAAAAGAGAAAAGAAAAAAGTGAGTGAAAAAGATGAAGCTCTAGGGTGAAAACCCAAAAGGGCAGTGTAGAGCGAAGATGGGAATTTATGAAACCATTCATGATTCCAACTAAGGTGATAATAAGAAGCACTAGAGATAGACCATTTCAAGGCAGATGAATGTGTTGGACACCTTCCTAAGGGTTTAAGATTCTCAAGCACCCTTAAAGATTCAAGATCATTTGAAAAAAAAATCATATTGAATTTTGAGCCTATCTCTGTCAAAATAACCTTGTGCAATATTAAACTTGTAATAGTTGGTCTTGACATTTATCATCTTGCCACACATCATGAGGCTTAGAGAATGTCAAATTTGATTGTGATTTGAAAGCAATCTTTTTGCAAAATTGATCTTAAATCAACATACCTTTGTGAGCTTAGACAAAGAAACTTCAACTTTTCTTCTTTTTCTCCCCATGAAATGGTGAAAAACTTTTATTGTTGACCAAGAACCTGATGTGTTAAACCATCCAATGCATATGAAAGACCAGATTGTCATTTGGCTCATCCAAAATCATTTCAATAAGTAATCATCAATTTTCAAGAGATTTAAGTGTCACATGTTGGAAAGATGTCAAATTGACTCAATTTTGTTCCAAACTTTAATTACCTTTAGTCATAAAAAAATGGTTTTGTAAGGCAATTTTATCAAAATTCAGGATGCTTTAAAAGAAATAGAGGGTTATGCATTTTTGTAAAGTAACTTCTGCTATTTTAGTATGAAGATCAAAAGTTTTAAATGATGAGACAAGCATTTTTGTGAATCTTTTCTCAAGGATCAAGAGGTATGGAACCTTTGAAATCAGGTTTGAATTGATATACGATCTCATGGGGATATCCATCTTCAAGAAATAACTTCAAGAATTGGGAATGATATGACAAGATTAGCAAGAAAGTTCTTTTGTGATAAAGTGATTTGGCAATTGCACAAAAAGATTATAGAAAAGTGTGCAAAGATAGAAAGAATGGCTTTCAATAGAGGAAGACACTGAAATGAAATGATGAGATAAAGGTAATTTTTCCTCTTGTCATCATGCATGCATGCACATGACCATGCAACAGTGAGGTTGGAAATTTTCTGTGCAATAGTCAACATTCACACATATTTCTATGCATTGGGAAAGGTAAAAATCCATGCAACACAAAAACCATGCAAAGACAACAAGCCTTGGTTAATTTGATAACCACTTTGAAAAATTTCAGATAATTAGTTTCAAGATTTTTAAAGTTATGTTACCTCAGCTTTGAGGAGCCACATTTTTAAAGTCATGTTGCCTTAGCTTTGAGGAGCCACATTTTTAAAGTCACGTTGCCTCAACTTTAAGGAATTCATTTTTAAAAGTCTTGTTGCCTCAGCTTTGAGGAGTTTATTTTAAAAGTCTCGTTGCCTCAGGTTTGAGGAGTTCATTTTTAAAAGTCTCGTTGCCTCAGTTTTGAGGAGTTTAATTTAGAAGTTTCGTTGCCTCAGCTTTGAGGAGTTCATTTTTAAAGGTCTCGTTGCCTCGGTTTTGAGGAGTTCATTTTTAAAAGTTTTGTTGCCTCAGCTTTAAGGAGTTCATTTTAGAAGTTTCATTACCTCAGCTTTGAGGAGTTTATTTTTAAAAGTCTCGTTGCCTCAGCTTTGAGGAGTTCATTTTTAAAAGTCTCATTGCCTCAGCTTTGAGGAGTTCATTTAGAAGTTTCATTGCCTCAATTTTGAGGAGTTCATTTTTAAAAGTCTCGTTGCCTCAACTTTGAGGAGCCACATTTTTAAAGTTATGTTGCCTCAGCTTTGGGGAGTTTCATTTTTAAAGTTTCATTACCTCAATTTTGAGGAGTTTATTTAAAAAAAAAAAAGTTCCGTCGCCTCATTCGAGGAATTGATTTTTAAAGTTTCATTGCCTCTATTTTGAGGAGTTCATTTTAAAAAGTCTCATTGCCTCAATTTTGAGGGTTCATTTTATAAAGTTTCGTTGCCTCAGCTTTGAGGAGTTCATTTTTAAAAGTTTCATTGCCTCAGCTTTGAGGAGTTCATTTTTAAAAAATCTCGTTGCCTCAGCTTTGAGGAGTTCATTTTTAAAAGTCTCGTTGTCTCAATTTTGAAGAGTTCATTTAAAAAAAAAAAAGGGTTTCGTTGCCTAAGCTTTGAGGAGTTCATTTTTAAAGTTTCATTGCCTCAATTTTAAGGAGTTTATTTTTTAAAAAAAAAGTCTCGTTGCCTCAGTTTTGAGAAGTTCATTTTTAAAAGTCTCGTTGCCTCAGCTTTTAGGAGTTCATTTTTAAAAGTCTCGTTGCCTCAGCTTTAAAGAGCCATATTTTTAAAGTTGTTGCCTCAACTTTGGGGAGTTTTATTTTTAAAATTTCATTGCCTCAATTTTGAGGAGTTTATTTTTAAAAAAAAAGAAAGAAAAAAAAAGAAAAAAGAGAAAAAGGTTTCGTTGCCTCCACTTTGAGGAGTTCATTTTTAAAGTTATGTTGTTTTAGCTTTGGGGAGTTTCATTTTTAAAGTTTCGTTGCCTCAGTTTTGAGGAGTTTCATTTTCAAAGTTTTATAGCCTCAATTTTGAAGAGTTCATTTTTAAAGTTTCGTTGCCTCAACCTTGAGGAGTCTAATTTAAAACAAAAAAAAAAAAAAAACAAAAAAAAACAAAAAAACATAAAAAAAAAAACAAAACAAAAAAAAAAGAACTTTGGTAAGAAGATTAAAGAATTTAGTCAAATACAGTGTCTACGTCTTTGTACTATTTCGGATTTCCGAAATGCGCAAAGAGGGGCAACTGTAGACACAAAAAAAAAATATTTTATAAATGAAAATAAACAACAAATAAAAAAATGATAAAAAATGAAATAATAAAAATAATAAAAAAGAAGAAGAAGAGAGAGGTACGACTGGCAGGGTGATAATGCACCCTGCCAGCCACCACCCTCACCTTGCCAGACGCGAAAAATTCGCGTCTGGCAGAGTAGTGGAGTGTGCCCCCTTCAACCTAGTATAAAGAGGGCACTGTAGCACTCATCCTGAAAAGAGCAATCAAAAAAACCTAGAAAAATCCCTAGCAACCTACAAATCAAATCCCTAATCTAGTAGCCAAGAAATCCATCCATAATCAAAAAATGTACAAAAAAAATCAAAGAAAATATACAGAAAAATACACAATGGGTGAGGAATGAAAGGAGCTTTCTTTGTTTTGGGATTTTTTTTTGGAGTTTGTTTGTTGTAGGTTGGATTTTAGGGAGTTTTTTTGGAGGGGTTTTGGGTAGCCGGCTCTAAAAGGGTGGTTCTTGGGTCTCGTTGCCAACGAAAAGGGAAAGAGAGCGTTGGGTCACCGACCGGTGACAATAGTGGGTTTAAAGGGGTGTTGTGCCATCGTAGGATAGGGAGTGAGAGACAGAGCTGATCGGCCCCAAAAAAGAAAGTTGAAGAGCTAATCGGCTGCAACAAGAGGGTCCTATTTTAAGGGCTGTTCGGTAGAGAGGAGTAGATGACCGGTGGAGAGGGAGAGAACTTTTAGTACCACCAGTTGTGGGACAGGAGATCTGGTTGGTGGGCTTGCTGTTGAGTGAAAGGAAAGAGATAGAGATAGGAAAAGCCAATCGACGCCGATTGGGGAGTTGATCGGTGGTGCTTTGAGAGTGAAGATCTAGCCGGCAAAAAGGGATCGGCTAGAGAGAGAAGTTAGAAGCCGTCGGCTGGGAAGTTAGAGAGAGGGGAGAGAACCAGCTGGTGAGAGAAAAACGGAAGAGAGAAAATGGAATGAGAATAGAGGAAAGAAGGGGTTTTAGACTACTAAACGAGCCCGTTTAGAGGAAGCTGAATTTGGTGCCAAACGATGTAGTTGTGGGAGGTAGAGGAGTTGCACCTTAAGCACCAAAACGGTGCATTTTGGAAGTGGTTCTGCAGGCCTCCGGGAAGCAGATCAGTTGGAGCGGGTTAGCCATTTGGGCCACTTTTAGCCCACCAAGGTAAATCCCTAACCCTTTTATGGATCTGTTTGTTGGCTCATTTTGTATGATTTCTATTTTAAGGGATATTAGGTAGAATTAATTCTTAATTATTGTAGTATAAAATTCTAATTTCTTTCATGATATTTTAGACTTAGGAGATTAATGCAAATGAAAGAATATAGAAATAATAAAGCAAAAAAAAAATATTTTTAGAGAATGTTTAGTTATACAAAGAATTGAAGCTTAGGAAAATATTTACTACAAACATAAAAAAATATAAAAATAACAATAAAAATAGCATATAAATGAATGAAGTAAATGGTAGGTTAAAGATTTATATACAGATTAAATTGAGAAATTGGAAATTATTGGATTAACTATTAAAGTAATAAAATGGGTATGAGAATCAATCTTAGAAAATTAACCCCTAAAAAATAGAAAATAATGATAATACTTTATGACATTAACTACAAGTATAATATACCGATTATGGGATGATAGATCAGGATGCGAGAAGTCGTAATCTCGGGCTAATTTTCTCTAGAATCGAAATTCGAATTAAGGCTCCACTAGTATGATGGGAATGTCTTGATTTTGGGGTTTCAAGATTTTTAATTTTAAATAAATAGAAAATATAATGAAAAAAATAAAAAATATAATAAAAAAAACAATAAAATAAAAAAAAAAAACTTCAAAAGCATATCATATATTTCTATTGCATCATGCATATCATTGCATATAGATATTTTTTGTTTGCGAGCATAAGTCCCGATGATGGGATCTTTCGAGGATCTTGCGAAGGCGGGTATTCCTCGAATCTAAAATGAACTTAAAAATTAAAGCCTAATAAGAGAATCTAAAAATGGTACCGTTCATGGAACCGACGTCCCTGGGATGCTAATCCTTCCCCGAGCGTAACTGTACTCCGGAACCTAGATCTGAAAAAAACATAGACCAGTTTAAGGTTCTTTCGACGAGATTAAATCTAATTAAGACTTCGTCGATTAGAATCGAGTCAATAGGTGACTAATCACACCTAGTAAAAAAGATTGGTGGCGACTCTTAGTTTTTAAAGTTTTCACTAGCGTCTGGCGGTCGGGTTCCCAAACCTGCACGTTACGACAGTTCTAAGTTCTCAAAACAAGTTCATAATCATTTCAATTCAAAATCCTTAAAATTCACAGACCAAAATCAAATTAATTAAATTGTAGAGCACCAATAAGAACAACTAATAACAAAGTGAGTCCGAGCATATAGCCATCAATTGAATAACAAAAAAGGTAGGATCGTATCAATTATTAAGTAAGACAAAGTTGTGTTGCAAAACTAGGGTTGTTCGATACATATAGTCACCGACTGTAAAGGATTCAAAGCATTGTGCAAAATGGTTATCGTCTACTATCGCTAGCTATAGGTCTTTAACTTAATAGGTTTTATCTTTAACCAACGATACATAATATGAAACTCCGTTATTCTAGCAGATTTCCTTTCCAATTTTAATCCAAATTCTTCTAAATCAATCAAGTATTTTTTTACAATTTAAAAAAGGGTTTTTTTACTCACCTTGTAATGAAGAATCCAACAATGACCTTCAATTTTTGTTTTGCAAACTTGCTTTTGAAAATCCCCAAATCTTAGCATAAAGAGATTTTTATGAAATTCACTTTAGAACATTTATTTTCTCAACCAAAATGAAAAATGGCTACTAAACTTAAGTGAGCTATTTATATTAACCCTAGCTTATATTCTAATAAAACCTATCATAAGAATATGGTTTAGGCTGAATTATTTTTAATTAGCTTGAAAGGCTTATTTGTCACACTTTGATACACTTAGGTACTTAAAGAAGACTATCAATTATGGTCTTTGCTATAATTGATATACACCAATGCTAGAATGATATTTAGATGCTAGTTGGATTATAAGTTTGGAAGATTATGCTTCTACAAGCGAATGGATCTTCATTATTGATAAGGATGCAATTTCTTGGAGGTCTAAGAAACAAACATGTTTAACGGATTCCACCATGGCAGCCGAATTCATTGCATTGGCTGCTACCATCAAATAAGCCAAATGACTAAGAAATTTACTCTTTGGTGTACTTTGTGGCCTAAACCAATTTTTCCAATTTCTATTCGTTGTAATAGTGAAGGAACTCTAACATGAGCATATAGCTAAGTGCACAATGGAAAGTTTAGACATATTGGATTAAGACATAGCTATATCAAACAATTAATTTCAGATGAAGTGATCACTATAACTTTTGTGAGATCTAGTGAAAACTTGGTAAATCTTTTAATGAAAAGTCTTACTAGAGATCTTGTAGATAAAACATCAAAAGGGATGGGGCTCAAGCTTATAAATTAAAAGCCACTTAAGGTGAAAACTCGACTCAACGTTTGGTACAACATCAAGTCTTTATTTCACAGAGACAAAGTACACTATTTGTATGTGGCTGCTAACACTATACTATGATATATTATATTTCATCTCAAGTAAAGTGCTAGATACTCGTAATGGTAAAGAAATGATGAGTTATATACTCTTAATAGACCAATAACATAATTTGATAGAATACTTTAGTTATGGGGGCTTGCGTAGGAGAATACATACCTTGAAAAATAAATTAACATAACCAAGCTTTTTCCTCGGATCAAGAATCGCCATGATATACACCAAATTCATTTTTTCCACATTCCCTAATACTTATCAAAATTTTCTTTCATTTTAATTTCCACATACCATAAATCAACATCATTACTTTGTTGCCAGTCTTTCAAAGTGCCATACACATACAAACACAATCAAGAAAAGTATTACAAGTCACATAAGAAGAACTTGAAACATTTATAATCAAATCATACAATTGTTGAAAGAAAAGAGAAATTCTCCTAATAGTTGCCCAATCATTATCACCAGGCGCCCCATCTCCTATCCTTGCTAGCTTAGTATTATAATTACTATCATTCAACTCAAATGACGCAAAAACCCTTTCAAATTTCAAGGTTGTATCTAATATAAAAAAAGTAGAATTCAATTTGGTGCTCACATCTAAACACAATAAACACTTACTTTTAATCCCTGCACTAACAACACACCCCTTAAGCTTGGTTAATTTAGCAAAAGATTGTTTGGCATATCTCATTGCCCTTTTAAAATGAGCAATTGACTCATGGATATCCTTTAATCCACCAATCAATAAGATTAACTCTTTTAGCTTATCGCAAGCTTCCTTTGGAAACTCACAAGCCATTAAACTTGTAAAGATTGAATCTGAGACAACTGAGTGTATACAAGACAAAGCTTTACACCTCTTAGCTACTTCTTTGCTATGTTGCTTTATCCGAGCAAACGTTGGATTGGCATGTCTTTGAACAGGGAGCTCACCTCCCATTTTCAAAACTTCCCACAAATCAAAAGCCTTTAAGTAAAACCTTCATCTTCACTACCCATATAAGGTAGTTTTCTCCAGTAAAAATTGGAGTAGTAGCACTCTAACCAATAAAAGGCATTTTTGAGTTTAAGTTTTTGGTTAAAAACAAAGAAGAAAAAAGAACTATGGAGACAAGGTTTTTCTGAAAAAAAAAAATAAGTTTTTCACTATTCTTCAAGATAGATAATAAAGCTCTGATACCATGTTGGAGTTTGAGTGTTCTTTTAAGAAGAAAATAAAAAACTCAAAGCTTGAAAGAGAGAATAAAATCAAACCATAAAGGAGAGAGGGTTGGAGGTATAAGATAATATTAATTGCAACATTTTTCCTACAGCACATATACGTCAAACATATGAAGAAGAAAAACTAAAATAAAATAGATCAATCCTAGTACTACCATGTCAATTTGTCCAGCATATTAAGATAAATACACTTATTGCTAGAACACTGAATATAAAAATACTGAAAAGGCTTCAAGGAACCATGCCATTTTCTTAAAAGTTTTATTCGCCCTCACTTGTATTGTGCAAAAGAATTACCGACGTATAAATCTTGAAGATATAATAAAACCCAATGATTGATGGCATTTTGCATTAACGAAATCAATCCACTAAGTACTCATCAGAGTATGACAAGATTATCAAACTTCTATAAGATTTTTTTGTAGCAAAATGATATAGAAGAAAACTTAGAGAATATGGAGAATGAAGGAGAGATTGTTGTTCTATTGTTTTCTGTACGTTCTATTATTTCAGAAAAAAGTCATTTACAAGCATAAGTGCTTGTTCCCAACAGACACGATTATGTTTGTTTCAAACAATCATAATGGTTGGTTTTTTTTTCAACAGACACGACTTTTCTTTTATTTTTCTGCAGCCAACAAATATGACTCTTCCTTTATTTTCTAATTTCCAATAGTCATAACATTTTTATGCCAATATGGGATTGTATCCCATATTTATTTGAAATCTCTAACAATCCTCCACCATTTTCAAATTAATCTAAATTTTCAATAATCTTGAAAATAAATTGCATAAACAAGTGTCTTTTGATTGAACCTTCACTTAGTAAAAACATATTAAACTTAACCAAAATTGCATGGTAGACTATGTTTTGAACCAACTATTCCATTTGGTTAATTGAACACATCTCACACAACGATTTCAACACCAATGAATGCATAATATTTGGTGACACTTTCATGACCATGTGTTTGCATTCTCTTTTCATGAGTACTAATAGAGCCTAGCTCTTGAGCTGCTATAAGCAACCATACTTCACACTCACATAAGTAGATGCCATAAAGAATGCTTCTGTAACTAAAGCATTCTAACATATTTCTGTTATGGATTTATTAAGAGTATATAACTCATCATTTTCTTACCATTAAGGGTACCTAACACTTTACTTGGGATGAAATATAATACATCATACTACAGTGCTAGCACCCACATACAAATAGTGTACTTTGTCTCATTGAACTCAAGACTTGACGTTATACCAAGTGTTAAGTCGAGCTTCCACCATAGGTGACTTTCAATTTATGAGCTTGAACCCCATCACCTTTGAGGTCTTATTTATAAAATCTCTAGCGAGACTTTTTGTTAAAGTATCTGCCAAGTTTTCACTAAACCTCACAAAAGTTATAGTGATCAGTTAATCATAAATTAATTATCGAACATAGCTATGTATTAATTCAATTTGTCTAGATTTTTTATTGAATACTTGGCTATATGCTTTTGCTAGTGTTGTTTTACTATCACAATAGATAAAAATTAGAGAGATTGTTTTAGGCCACAAAAGTACACCATAAAGTATATATCTTAGCCATTCCACTTTTTTAGTGGTAGCAACCTATGCAATGAATTCGACTACTATAGTGGAATTTGTTATTTATGTTTTTTTCTACTTGGACCTCAAGAAATGGCACTTTTACCAAACATGAAAATCCATCTGCTTGTGGAAGCATGATTTTCAAGTACCTTGGTACTCTATGTAACTTTCCAATAGTAAATGGTATATCTGGCCTTGCACATGTCATTACATACATTAAGCAACCAATCACTCTTGTGCATTATAGTTTATCAATATCCCTACCAACATTAAGCATTAATTTAATTTGAAGATCCGTGGGTGTAGATGCTGGTATACAATTACTAGGATCAAATTTTTTAAGCATTTTTTAAATGTAGTGCCATTGTAACAAACTTATGTCATTTTCATCTTGGAATATTTTGATTCCTAAGATGACATTCGCTACACCCATATCTTTCATTGCAAAATTATTTGACAAAATATTCTTTGTCTCCTCGACTTGGTCCAAATCTGTGCCAAAAATTACTATGTCATCTACATATAAGCAAATTATAACACATTTGCCATTGTGGAATATGTTATATATGCACTTATTAGATTTTTTTATGTTGTAGTCATTAGCTAAAACGACCTCATCAAATTTTAATGTCATTGTTTTGGTCATTGTTTAAGCCCATATAATGTTTTAAGAAGCTTACAAACCTGATGATCTTGTCCCAAAACAATAAAAGAATCAGTGCAATGAATGATCACAAAGCTACTATTGTGTTAGGTCTCCAAATTAATGTCCCATTGACATATGACTCTTTATAATTTTTTTTCTTCATTTTGGAGTGATCTCCTATAATAAGGTTACATATCTCAAATGTTACATCATATCATTCCAGTAGTGGTTACATATCTCACGTATCTTTTCATTTTTTTTCTTTCTTTGGAAAAGTATATGATAAATTCTCATTAAAGTCATATTTTGCAAATATTCAATGCTCTATATGTCTGGTTTTCTACACCCATAAAGAGAATTTTTCTAGTTCTCAAATCACTATGAAGCATAAATTGGAAGAGCAGTAATGAAAAATTGAAAAGCCTTTACATGTTAACAAGCAAAACACAAGGTGCATGGAAAGTATCCCAAGTTAAAACTACCTATGATGGAAGCTAACAATCCTATTCACATAGAGCTTTTTCTTTTCTTTTTTTATTTTAATGCTTAGTCTTCCATAAAGGAAATCATAAGAACTTGATTGTTTCCTCTTGAGAAATTATTCGTATATTCGATGTGATCAAACATTGTACGTAACAATAATACTAGATGTTCAATTTTCATAATTTCTTCAAAAATCAAATCAAATAAATAATGACTTGTTCTGTTGAGATTATCCTTGTTAGAGTCTTACAATTTGAGTTCTTACTAGAAAAGGAATAAGAATGATGACAACAGTTGCCATGGCAAAGGCCTAAAACCTCAAAACCAAGTATATATATTAAATAGCAAAAATGAGAAGAGAAATAATAAATTTCCCCAAAATTAAGTTTCTTCAATTTTTCTTATGACAAAATAGTTATGGCTACACGTTACCCAACCGAGATAAAGACACCAATTTTTTTTTCTTTTTGCTACTTAACAAGGTTTGTGTGGCAAGTTTTTTCTATGAAATTTCTTTGATCATACACCATTATAATTTCTTGAGATTTCTAATAACTAATCTTTCAAAATAGATATTGTTAGGACAATTCATGCAAATCAAATCAATTAAGGAAAGAAAGCTTATCTGGTAATCTGGTAAAAAACCATTTTGCTATTTTCTTTGTCCACATCAATCTGATCGAATTTCACAAAAATTAGAAGCCAATTCTCTTAGTGTTCTACATGCAATAGTCATTACTGAAACAAAATAAAACCTTAAGATTGTTAGAACATTAAACTGGAAAATATCAAAAAGGTTTCAAAGTGTGTAACAATGCCTCTTTCCTTGAGGTTTTATTCGCCCCCACTTGTAGTATTCAGAAAAATTAACAACGTATAAACCTCGAAGATACAATAAAATTCAATGATTGATGACACTGAAGAAATCAATCCACTAAGCTCTCACCGAAGTATGATAAGATTATCAAACTTATATAAGATTTTTCTACAGCAAAATGATATAGAAGAAAACTTAAAAAATATGAAAAAAAAAAGAGAGATTATTATTCTGTTGTTTTCTGTACGTTCTATTGTACCAAAGGAAAGTTTTTTTATAGGCATAAGTGTCTCTTCTCAACAGACACAATTGTATTTGTTTCAAACAATCACAATTGTTGGTCTTTTTTCAACAAACATGACTCTTCTTTTATTTTCCTGTATCCAACAGACATGACTTTTATTTTATTTTCTAATTTCTAACAGTCATAACTTTTCTTTTTACTCCAATAGAGGATTGTGTCCCATATTTATTTGAAATATCAAATACTCACAACACCTGGCCATAACAGAAAAAAAAAAATAAAACCCACCTAAACAGAAATATTAAAGCACATGAGGAGCATGTGGTCATCTTCTTCATGGCTTCATTTTAAATTTGACGCCATGTATTGCGACTCAGACCTCAACTCCATTACTTTCTCTAAATCTATTCCAAAAAGGAAAAACGAATTAATTACATAAAAGAGTTGAACAGGCATTTATCCTTGTTTCCATACCAATTGTTCTTCATAAAGTAGTTTGTAATCAATTGTTATATCTGTTTATACATATATTCAGTTATTACTGGCTTGATTGTGATGAGGAAGAGGAGGTGGCAATGGAGGTATTTACTCCAAAGCTAATGAAGTTGTGGAAGGATTGGGAGCTTCGAGCAATGGTTGTAACTAGCCTTCTGGTCCAAATAATTCTCATTGTATTAGGCGGCCGCAGAAAGTACATTCCCAAGATAAGGATTAGAGCCATTGTTGGGTGTTCCTACTTGTTGGCTGACTCTGTAGCAACTATTGCCCTTGGCATACTAACAAATAACCTGGGAGATATATATGATGAGGGAGGTGTTGTTGACTTAAATACAAAGCTGACAGCATTTTGGGCACCTTTCTTACTGCTGCACTTGGGTGGCCCTGATACAATCACAGCATATGCCTTGGAAGACAATCAGTTGTGGTTAAGGCACTTTTTCGGACTAATAGTACAGACAGTTATGACAATATACATCTTCCTGATGGCCTGGTCGGGAAGCCGTCTTTCATTGCTAAGCATTCCAATGATTGTGGTTGGATCTGTTAAGTATGGAAAGAGGACATGGACTCTTTGGAAAGCAAGCAATGATGAACTTCGAGACTCGATGCTCACTTCTCCGGATCCCGTTCCTAATTATTCCAAGTTGATGAACGAATACAGGCTGAAACAAGCTGAAGGTTTTTTTATGGAAATAGAAGAGGTGAAGGACGTTCAGGAAGAATTGGATGTAACTGCCCCTGCGGAAGCCACTCCTGATGGGCGGAATATAATTAAAGCCAATGCCCTGTTTCAAACATTCAAGTGTCTGTTTGCAGATCTCATTCTAAGCTTTAAAGATAGGGAGAAGAGCCAATCTTTGTTTCAGCAAATGTCTGATAAAGATGCTTTTGATGTGGTCGCCATCGGTCTAGGATTCATGTATGACATGCTATACACCAAAGCAACAGTAGTTTATACTCGTTGGGGTTTTGCTTGCCGTATCACTACTCTTTGTCTCACTTGCCTGGTGTTGGTGATTTTCTCTCTTGAGGATTTGAAAGAGTATAAAACGGTTGACATATTCATAACTTTTCTTCTCCTTGTTGTAGCTATTGTTCTGGAGATATATGCAGCACTAGTACTACTTTTCTCAGACCAGACCTATCATTGGTTGATTAAGCATAACAAAACCACGGTTCTGAAACTCATCGATTCTTTAGCACCATATTTTACACTAAAAAGGTGGTCTAGTCGCATGGCACAGCTTAGTCTACTTAGCATCTGCCTCGAGGAAAAGCCTTATCTTAAACTACTGGAAAAGGTAGTGGAAAAATACCCGCCTGAAACTTACGTAGAAGTCGATGATCATCTCAAAAAGCTGATTTTCAAGCATGTCAAAGAGAAATTTGATCAGTTTAAGGAGAAACAAGGTGATGCTAATTTTAGAGACTTGTGCAGTCAAAGAGGAAACAACATACTTGATAGGTATAAGCGGCAAACTGGCCTTAGCCTCGAGTGGAGTATTAATGTTGAATTCGACCAGAGTCTCCTTATTTGGCACATTGCCACAGAGCTCTGCTACTACTCAGAGATGCCTCTGAGTACCATTTCAAGCGACGTTCAATCATCCCGAGATGTGAGCCAGTGCATCTCAAAATATATGTTCCGTCTACTAGTCATCTATCCTTTCTTGTTGCCAATAGGGATTGGACTTATCAGGTTCCGAGACACTCAGGCTGACGCCAAGAGGTTTTTCAAAGAGAGATTAAACTCTCCTAGAACTCAGAAAAGGAATAGGACTAAATGTAGGAATATGTTGCGTCAAGTTGGTGAGTTAGAAGAACAAAATGACAAAACGAATCGAACTACTTGTTGCAATTCATTGCTTCGAGGCATGAAGTTAGATGGAAAGTCCTATTCCAGTGAAGAACCAATGATGTACCAAATGATTGCAGCCTGCCACATGTTGCCTGAAGAAAACCTAGATGTTCTGCCGGGGAAACTGAAAGGGAATAGCAGCAAGTCAGTGTTGTTCGATGCGTGCAGGCTGGCATCAGCATTGAATGGTGTGACAGACAAAAAGGTTAGATAGGATATGATCAGAGATGTTTGGCTGGAGATGCTCGCTTATGCTGCTAGTCACAGCAGAGGGAGTCAGCACTGTCAACAGCTGAGACGAGGTGGTGAGCTTCTAACTCACGTTTGGCTTCTTTTGGCCCATTTTGGCATGAGCGAGCAGTTCCAAATATCCAATGGTTATGCAAGAGCTTTGCTGACAGCAAAATAAATCCAGACCAATCTCAATGTACATCTCATATTCCCATTAGTCCTTTGAATTTAGAACAGACAAATTCTTAGCGTTGGTTTATTGTTTTTACATTATTTCCTACAACTTTTTTATGAAGGTGGTGGATGTGGTTAGATGTCGGTACTTGTCCTTGGTTCAGTCTTCAGACTGAACCTTGTAAAAGAATGAATAACACCCGAACCTAACATTTATTTCAAGAGTTTGCCAACTGCAATTAACCATTGCTTGCAATGAAAGAAACGATGAAACAAAACTCTGATCTTTATCTTCTAATTGCTTTAACTTCTGTTGTTTTCATTAACTTTA
The DNA here is from genome assembly GCF_000208745.1 of Theobroma cacao. Classification (NCBI taxonomy): domain Eukaryota; kingdom Viridiplantae; phylum Streptophyta; class Magnoliopsida; order Malvales; family Malvaceae; genus Theobroma; species Theobroma cacao. Next base: position 13,155,162 of record NC_030850.1, read on the forward strand.
AATCAAGGCAGAGATGGTTTTCGTTAACTACCAAAAATGCATTGAATGGCCTGACACTGAAATTCCCAATAAAACAACTTTAGGCAATTTAAAGTAAACTTCAGTTTGTTTGCCTTAAACCGAATGTATCCACTGGAGCATCTTAATAGCATTGGGCTGGTATTCCAATATGGACCAAATACCTAAGATTTAAGGCATTGGGTTTTTTGAAGCACTTTTCATATCCAATGAATTTGTGAGTTTGGTACAAGCCCATCTTTGTAGATAAATGAAATGTTATGAAATTGATGAGTGATGAGTCTTTCTTTTGCAACAATTTCGTTTTTCTTTTCTGGGGTAGGTGCCATATTATTTTTATGCAGCTACCAATGACTCTATGTCTTTTTTTTCTTTCTTCCGCTAATCTATTTCTTAATTTATATTGGTATGGCATAGTGTTTTAATAATGCAAACCTTAGAGTGGTATTGACAAGTTGCATTATTATATTAACCATTAATTTTGTTAGAGTAATTTATGACATCTACTTCAATAATTTTGTTAGAGTTGGGGTTCCCTTAAGCTTAATGAAAACTGCTCTCTCCAATGCAACCTGATGTTGTTTAATTTTTCCATACTGATTTTCTTTATATATGATTGAATTGACAATTTAATAGTTTATGCGTGAAGGAAAAGATCTAAGAAATTTGTTGCACCTGTGGCTGCAAAAGCAAGGATTAGTTGGATTTGAATGACCTATCAAAGCCTGAGTTTTCCAACAATTTCAGACTGTTAACCACCCAAAATTCTTTTTCTTCCAGTAAATATTTGGGCATTGCGTGAAGGTTTAAATTAAATAGCTAATCAAAGCCACAAGTTTTAACCACAATTTCATTATATATTAATTTGTTTATCTTGATGATGAATGATATGACATGCGAGTTAATGAATTAATAAGTTCAACCTGGTAGGATTTTGTTTGTCACGGTTCAATCTTGCAGGTGCGTCACCAAAGGAAGCCAATGTTCCCTTGGTACAGTCTGCCCCACTACCATGCAAAGGTAGTTTTTGTATATCCATCTTTTGAGTAATGAAACCATACAAATTGCTTCTCAAAAAAAAAAAAAATCAATTTGTAACAGGAGCTTTTAATTCTAGTTGGTGTTGGTATAACAATTTTTAGAACTAAAAAAAATCACATAATTTACAAAACCTAATCAATTAACTAAAGTTGGATTTCATGGGACAACAACCTCATCAATACTTGTCTTTCAAGTTTTCTTTCGTTCTATTAATTAATTATTTGTATAACTTTTATGGCTGCTTAATAAACGTTAACCATAGAATTAAAAACTGATAGAATGGTATTTTTTATTAAGTTATAAGTGCTTGTAGTTTTCAATGTCTTTTTTATTTATGTAATTGACTTGAGAAGAACAACGGTACAAGATTTTTCAAGTAACGGTTGGTGATGTAATGATTATGTACAAAAATAAATTTATAAAATAAAAAGGAAATTATATTAGCGTTGTAGCTAGCTTTTTTAAAAAAAAAAGAAAAAAAGAAGGTAGAATATCATGACAAGAGGAAGAGAAAATCCTCGAAAAAATATGAACAACAGGAGCAGGAGACAGAAGCCAATGTCATAAACAAAGACAAAGGCCTCCAGTCACGACAGAAAAGCTCCAAAAACTCAAACATAAAAAGGCACAAAAAAACCGAGGCAACAGCCCACAAAAATCACAAGCAGGTAGCTAGCAAGCCTTCCACTATTTCTTTTTCTTTCTTAATTTATATGGGCATGTCATAGTGTTCTAATTACGAAAACTTATGGGTAGCCTTTCTTTATAATTGCCGATGATCATGATTCATGGGCTCATGGCATATGAGGTATGTTTTTGTTTATATTTAATTAAATTATAAGTCTTTCTTTATAATTGATGATCGGTAAAATTTGAAATTTTAGTGTGTAACTATGATTTGAAAGTGTGAGTGAAGTACAGCTCAATTCATCCATGGCATTATTATTTGACAAGTTGCATTTTTCTATTAACTATTAATGTTGTTAGCGTGGTTATCTACTTCAAGGATTGATAAAGGAAAACATTAGATATCAATATGAATTTAGTCTACTATTACATTGAAATTCTAAATATCAGTACGAAGTTAGTCATTGGAACTTTAAATATTGCAATTGCTTTAGGTCAAGCTATCTCATTTGTTGTCACTCTATTGCAGCCACCCTATTTGCCTTTCGTCAGTTTCTGTAATTTAAACAATGAAAACTTAAGGTGAATCCTTCTTAATAATTTGTGTGCCTTTTTTAATGATATGACAAAAGCAAGTCTTTCTTTATAATTGATGATCGGCAAAGACTCCGTGATAAGTTCGCTGTCTTGACTTTATAATTGCAATAGTTCTTGGCAGTGATATAAAAAAATAATTAACAAAACCAAAAACAACAAGGATGACAACAGATCACATGATCATCAAAAACAAGCATAGAAGAGTGCAGACTCAAAGGGCAAAATTAGTCCTGTTTTCTATGGCAAAAAACCTTGTGAAAAGCAGTCAAACTCTTGGAGCGACTTTGGCTCCATCTTCCATTCATTCGTTTAATTAAGAATTTCATGATTCCTTTGGACGCAAATTGACCCGACTGCGGCTCTCATGCGGGAATAGGGTGGGCAAAATCAGAGCCACCGCAATCTAAAGTGATTCAGTGAATAACAAAGTCAATTTTTTTCTTAAATTATGTGAAAATCAAATAAAAGCAACAACATGAAATAGAAAGAACATATAAATATAAATGACGCAGCCCACCATGTGGATTGATAAGAAATTAAATAGAATATTTCGATAACTATATACATTGAGGGTCATATATCTATCTATCTATCTATCTATAATTTATAATTACATATACAATACATACAAAAATACTAATACTTGAAAAAAAAATTGAGAAAAACACTTTATAATCTATTATCTTTCTAAATTGCCTTTAGAATATATTTCTATGATAATTTTGAATTTTAATTAATCGATAGAGTTTTAATTTTTTTTGAAAAATTGTCTTCCTTATTGTTCTAATTTAGAATAGATACCATTTAAATAAAAGTTAATCTGTTCAAGGTTTAACAAAAACAAAAACTCATTAATAAGAATCATGATAAGATCGTTATTATCACCTTCAAGATAAAACAATAAACTTCAAAAATAAATGAAAAGATTTTGGGATAAAATTATCTTTAATGAAACCTTATCATATTCAAGCACATATGTTTAGAATAATGTTGTTACTATCGTAACGTGCGGGTTTGAGAACCCACTAGACATGAAAAATTTTAAAAGTGTCGGAGTCGTCATCAATTTTTTTTAGTTATTGCAATTAACCACTTGTTAAATTCATTTTTCTTAACAAAGTTCTAAATTGATTTTAGGTTCGTTCAAAGAACAAAACTTAGTCTACGTATTTGAGAATTAGAATTCAAGAATACGGTTATACACGAGAAAGAATTAGCATCCCGTGACGTCCGTTCTATAAACAGTACCATCTAATCATGTGCTACCATATTGGAGCCTTAATCCTTAAATTCATTTCTTTGTATTCCCTTAATCACCACTCATTCACTTTGTTAACATATTACAATTTATTATTGCATCGTGCAAATGATGCAATCGTGAAATGCATGGTGTAAACATTAGCAAAAGATCGAATGAGAACCTTTTATTGAGGTTGTTCCCCAAATCTGCCCATCATATTGGTGGGATCTAGAGATAACTACTCACTTAGGGAATCGTTCAAGAAAGCTCACCTTCATGAGTGTATCGAGTAAATCCCATCATCAAGGAAATCATTCATGTTTTAAAAATAATATTTTTTATGAATGTGAACCCTAATATGAGTAAAAAAATTTTATTAAAGATATTCTCCTAACCCTCCCATCATACTGGTGGGATTTGAAGGTATCCTTTCACCTAGAGAATTTTCTGAAGGAAATCGCATTCGCAAGTTCTCTAGAAATGTCCCATCATTGAGGCTTTAACTTGTGCATACAATACATCTACATGCCATGACAATTAACGATGTAGTCATGAGACGTAATGTGCTCTTAAATTTCAATATTTATTTCTTAACTTTCCCAACACTCTTTTGTTATTTCTTTAAAATTTCCTTTTTTTATTGTTTTTCTTGGTATGTATGTGTATCATGAATAAATATTTTATATTTATTATTTTTATCTGACTATATATTTTTTTATTTTATTTTACTATATTTTTTTGTATGTAAGAATTTATCTATTTTGCTATATATAGATTTTCCTCTTACCTAAATACTATTTTTTAAAACCAAACATTTTGTTTTATAATTATTATTTATGTGTATTTTTTATAACTCAATTTCTTTCCTACCTTTTCTTTTTAATTACCTAACCTATTTTCTTTTTGAATAACTATTATGTTTTATTTTTTATCTTCTCTCATAAATCTATTTTTTATAACTAAATATTTGATTTTTATATTTTAGTTATATTCATTATTATTATGAATTTACCATCATTAAAAATTTTATTTTTTTTACTATTTATGAAAATCTTTATTCTTCACAATTCTATATATATTTTTTGAAACCTTAAATATATTTATGCCATTTAGTCTCTTGTATTTATTAGTATTACTTCATTATTTCTTTTTGTTTCTATGTTTTTGTTCAATTAGTAATTAAGTTGATGCGCTTTTCATTTACTTAGGATTGTAAACATCGAGACTAAAAATTAAACCATCCCATCATACTGGTGGGTTTTAATCGAAATCTTTACCTTAAAAAATTCACTCGGGATTGTGATTTCTCGCATTTTGAATGAACATTCCATCATCAATAAAATAATATATTGTTTGCATAATTATTAATATTGTAATATTTTTATATAATGGAAAAAATTTTAAATAAACTTATTGCATCAATCTAGGCCAAGATACACCTTGTAATATTTTTAAACCAAACTCGTATACTTTCCTAATTATTAATGTTGATCCTAAATATACATTTATTATTATTATTACTATTATTATTTTTATTATTTAGTACTTGGCTATAAATGTATACTTTTTACCTGCATCTATTTTTTATAATAAAAAAAATTCCACCTTATTATTATGCACATGTATATTTTACTTAATCTACCTTTCTGTGAATAAANTATATATATATATATATATATTATAACCAAATACTTTATTTTTTTATTATTATTTTTACCACCTAATCTATTCTTTATAACTAAATATCTTTCCAATATATATATATTTTTTCTACCTACTTTATTTTTTTACTATATATATGTATTTTATTTTTTTACTTATCTTTTTCCAGATCTATTTTTTAATAACTAAATGCTTACTTTCTATACTTACATACTTGAATTTATTATCATTTTAACTAAATATTTGTTTACTTTCAATGTTTTTACCTACCTAAATATATATTTTTTGTATAACTAAATATTTGTTTTTTAATATTATTTTTTAGTTTTTATCTACCCCATAGTTTTTTGCTATTCTCCTCTCAATATTCAAAACCCAAAAAGGTCAGCATTTTTCTCATATTTTTTTTACCTCATCCTAATCTCATAAAAATACTTACTTATATTTTCCTTTTTAGCTATATTGGGCTCAGCTTCATGCAATATTCACCAAAAATCACAATGATCCATATTCACAAAGCAAACCCAAAATAAAAGGAAATAAACCATACCTTGTTTAGGCTTGAAGTAATTTAAGTCAGATGGGCTATAAAAACTAACAAGCCCGTTTCAACCTTCTCCAGACAGGTCCGCACCGCAGCACTCTCACTTTGTATTTTTTGTTTTTCCTTTTTTTTTAGCTCCCTTGCCTCTCAAAACCACACCATTTGGACAAAGACCCACTCCCCTCTCACTCTCCAAAACGACGCCGTCTAGTAACCAATAGCCCTACGAACCTTACGTATAAGAACCTCTTTTTCACTTCCGCTCGTCATTTTGTTCCTTCCATTCCTCTTCCTAGCAGCAGCTCCCCTCTCACTTCTCTCTAACGGCAAAACTCTCCCCTTCCACTCCCAAAACCAAAAGCCTAAACCTTATTTCTCTAACCCTTCACCTCTCTTCTCTCCATCGATTGAAAAAAGAGAAAGAAGAAATTGTCTAGCCCTAAAACTCTTTAAACCCCATGAAAATCAGAAAAGAAACTTCCCATCACCCGCTTCCATCCCTTTTTCTATTTTGTTTGCTTTTTTTTTCTTTCGCTATTTTTTTATTTTTTGGTTGTGTATCTTACCGGCTAGTAAAGAAGAAAAATAGGATCTCAATTTCTAGTTTTTGTTTTCCCAAATATATAGTTTTTTTGAAAAAAAAAACAAAACCAAAAATTCCTTTTGATTTCTTTCTTTTTGAAAGCAAGAAAGAAGAAAAAAAAGCTCAGGTTTTCCTTCTTCCGATCTCTCTTTTTTAGAGTTTTCTTTTTCTTTTATCGGAGACTTCTAGGGTTTTTTCGAAATCTGTTTGCTAAGGGTTTTTGAAATCTGGCTGTTAGGCTTTTTCAAGAGTTTCTATCAAGGGTTTTCTGAATTGGTGGGATGAGGGCAGCTATAAAGCTGAGGAAATTGTCAGTCGCGAATTTTTCATGTCTGGCATGGTTAGGCCGTCCTTGGCAGGAGCTGTTTCTTTTCCCGTTTTCTTTTTTCTTTCATTTTTCGTCTGTTTTATTTTATTTATTTTCTACTCTTTATGCTTCCAGAATGTTCATTTTAATTGGTTGTAATACTGGTTTATTGATTTTAATCTGTTTTCTTAGTTTGATTCGTTTGCTTTTAATTTTAACTATCTAGATCTGTTTACTAACAAGTCCAGACATTCTAATTTTTTCTTGCTGAGGACGAAATATGACTTCGTAAAGCCCATTGTCTATTGGATTATATTTAAATAAAATAACATAATAATATAAAATAATATAATATAAAAATATATATTTAAAAATTATTATTATTACACGTTATATTAAAAAATATATTACATGTTATTTAAAAGTTATTATTATTATACGTTATATTTTAAAAAATATTATATGTGATGTTTATTATGTCATGTTAAAAAAAATATTATATGTGATATTAAAAAAATATTATTATCATATATTTTGTTAAAAATAATTTTATTGTACGTTATATTTAAAAAATATTATTATATATAATATTTTAAAAAAATTATATATTATTTTAAAAAAATATTATTACATGTCATGTTTATAATATTGTTGTATATTATGTATAAAAAAATTGTTATACATTTATGTATAAAAATATATTGCTACACGTCGTATCATGTTTAATAGATTTGTTACATGTCAAATATATTAAAGGTGTTACATGTAGGCATACATGTAACAATATTGAGTAGTATTTTAATTTGCAGATTTTATTTCACTTATAATTTCAAGATATCAATTTTTAGGTATAGTGAATGTAAATCAATAAATTTAAGAACATATTATTACACGTCATGTAACAATGTTTTTTGTTTGTAGATCGATGACGATATATCGAAATGGTGAGAGATAGATAGAAAGAGATGGCAATAGTGGTAAAATAAAAAAGAGATGGTGAGAGTGATGGATGATTGGTAAAATAAAAAAGAGATGGTGAGAGTGATGGATGACGAGGGAGACAAACAGTATTTAATTTGTTTGGATAGCAAGAGAAAGAAATTGACGGCAACATAGAATGTTTTATGAAATGATTTAAAATGTATTTTTATCAAATCAAAGTAAAAATTGATAAAATTAGTTAACTTTATATTGAAAGCTATTTTCGAAAATAGCTTATGAGATTGATTATTTTTCACTATTTGTTGAAAAAATAATTAATAAATGTTTTGTTCATTATGAATCATTGCATTCTTTTTTGTGTATGTTTTTGAAAATGATTCGAGAATTCCAATTATTAGACTTTCTCGAAAAGCTTATAAAGATAAGTTTTCTCGAGGAACTTCTTATATGAAAAAGCATTCTTGAATTTCATCATAAAGATGGAAAGACCTTAGAAATGCTCTCAATAAAAGGTTTTCCTTCGAATTAAATAAATCGAGCTTTGTATTCCATGATAATATACATTTGTACACGAATGATAACCCTTGATGATGAGATTTTTTTTAAAAGCTTGTAAAAATAAATTTTTTCGAATAATTCTCTAGGTGAGAAATCATTCTCCGATTCCATCAAAACGATGGGAGAGTTCATGAATAGTTTTCAATATACGATTATCATTCATTATTTAAAACCAAAATTTCACATCATTCATTCCATGATTACATCATGTGCATCAAAAATATTAAAACAAGACATGAATGATAATCCCTGATAATAAAGCTTTCTTGAGAATTTGGTAAAGATAAGCTTTCCCAAGAAGTATTGATACCTAATTTCTTGAGAACCTTTTAGATGAAAAGTATCGATACCTCTTAAGGAGGTATCGATACTTATGGTGTAGAACACCTTATTTACTCCTTTTTAGTAGCCTTTCACTTGTTTGTTTTTTTTCTCTCATTTTAAATCCAAACTCTTAAATTACTTTGATTTCAATTAGAATCATTTGAACGAGTTTGGAAATAACATTATTTCAAGGATTTGGATGCAAATTAATAATTATTCCTAAATTCATGTTTATATTAAGATTGTGATTTATGTTGAAGCACATCCCTTTTAGCTTGTTCCCTTCTCATGTTTACTCACTGAGTTTAATAGTTCACACATGAAAGATTTATTTATTTATTTCAGATCAATAGATTGCTCGACTCACCGACTATCGAGAGAGGTCTCACAGCTTGATTTTAGTAAATGTGTTAAAGCCATTCTTACAATTTCTAGTGTCGAGTCACACTTCGTTGCCTAGTCTGGTATTATAAGTTTATTTACTTTTTCATGTTGAGACTTATGATTATGTAGCCACAGTTGGTAATACCTTTATTTATTTACAGATGTTATATCATACTCATGTTGAGCACCAAAAGTGGTGTGAATGATTAGAATGTTACTAGTTATGAGACCATGGATGTTAATGAGCACGGGGAGCGTGCCAAATTATTGATTACGTGAAATGTGGATATTGATGAATGAATACATACTTATATATATATATATATATGTATTTCTTGTGTTGTATGATTTGCATGAAATGATGTACACGAACAACCACACATGTGCTCTGAATGGTATGGCCTTTACTTTTTTTTTTTCTCATTTTAAATCTAAACTCCTAAATGACTTTGATTTTAATTAGAATCATTTGAATGAGTTTGGAAATAACATCATTTCAAGGATTTCGATGAAAATTGATGATTATTACTAAATTCATGTTTATATCAAGATTGTGATTTATATTAAAGCACGTCCCCTTTGACTTGTCCCCTTCCCATGTCTACTCACTGAGTTTAATAGCTCACACGCGAAAGATGTATTTGTTTATTTCAAATCAATAGATTGCTCAACTCACAGACTATCAAAGAGGTCTTACAGCTTGATTTTAGTAAATGTGTTAGAGCCTTTCTTACAATTTCTAGTGTCGAGTCACACTCCATTGCCTAGTCGGGTATTATATGTTTATTTACTTTTTCATGTTGAGACTTATGATTATGTAGCCACGGTTGGCAATACTTTTATTTATTTACAGATGTTTTATGATACTCATGTTGAGCACCAAAAGTGGTGCGAATAATTAGAATGTTACTAGTTATGAGACCATTAAAATTAATGAGCACGGGGAACGTGCCAAATTATTGGTAATGTGAAATGTGGATATTGATGAATGAATACATACTTATATATATGTATTTCTTGTGTTGTATGATTTGTGTGAAATGGTGTACGCGAACACCCACACGTGCTGTGAATGGTATGCATATATGAATAAGATGTGTAAGGTTTATTTGGGTCTAATAGACAAGATATGGCCATTAACTTTTTGACGCACTCCTCATTGTGTTGCTTAATCTGTGCAATGGTGGGATTAGCCTTCAAAGGTGGAGGATCTCTTCTCGTTTTTACTACATCCCACAAGTCATGAGCTTGCATGTTTGTCTTCATCTCCACAACCAAAATGTGATAATTCTCTCTCGAGAAAATTGGTGGCGGAGCAGGGGAACAGCAATTAGAAGCCATTTGAGGTGAACTCAGAAGTGTTTCTGAGTTTTGGCAAGTGAATCTCACTTGTTTGCTCTCAAACTCTAGGTTTTCAACTCACTCCCAAGCCCCTCAAGACCTTTTGATGCTCTAATACCAAATGTTGGATATGTCAACGAAACTAAAGTTCCCAAAGCTGCTCAAAGATTGTAGCAAAGGATCAATGATTCTACTATCAAAGGGCACAGCACACTGGTCATAGAACCAAATCTGCAAAACAAGGTGAATGAAAGATGTTTGCAGAATAACAATCACACAAAAAACTCTCAATCAAAGCAAAGTTTGTAGAGATATGAAAGGAAGAAATCGCAGCACAAAACAGAACTTAATGGCTTGGCATTTCTCATTCCAGCAGCTAACATATTTATCCACAATTGGAGTTTACAAAGGCGTCAACTACTCATACTAAGTCTGACGCATTGTCTCCCGTAACTCACACAACAAACAAATATCTTAACTTATAAGTTGACATTACAAAACATGGGAATTGAACTAAAAGTCAAATATAGCAAAAGAACCATGCATTAGGCTAAACCATAAACTGCCAATGCTGCAGAACCAAAAAATCTAACTAAGTAGAGTGGACTAAGGCTTGGACAAACGTTGCAGGCAGTAGCTTAATTAAGATGAAGTTGGTATTGTAAAGCTAGCACAGCAAGCAAACATGAAAATTGAAGTAAACAACCAAGAATAAAGCAATTCAGACTTGGTTGAAGCAACAGAGAAAAACTTGTCTGCAATGAGGCCTGGTGCTGGAAATCAAAACTCGGTAGCTGAACCCAGTCTGGTTGCAGCACAGCCAGCTATGCTTCAACACTGACTCTGGCTGAAGCATTAGCCTGGAATAAGTCCAGTTTCAACATATGTGGATCGGTAAGTTAACCTTTTCCGACCATCTGAAAGAATGCCTTGAGGAATTTCCACCTTGGACGTACGAAATATTTTACTGCAAGAGAAAGTCCCACCATTTCTGAAAATGCACATGGTAAGTAAAGAACGTTAGCTTGGGTTTTAGGCTTGGAAGAGAAGAGAGGTGCAGGCTGCACTGTACCTCAACCGCAGAGCAAATAGTTTGGGCTCCGTACGATCCAGTAGGTTTTTATCTCATTGGCCCATGAATCAAATTTGGATTCACGGCTATTCAGCCTATCAACAAAAATGTTCTGATTTAGCATCCATATAAATAAATAAACATACATACAACTTTTTCTTTATACCAAGTTACAGTCTTCGGCCACCACCTGTTTCAACTGAAAGATTCATGACCAAACGCACTCGAAGTACAAAAGTGCATTTAATTTTCACTGCTAAATACAGATTCACACTCAACCTTTTGGGAACACACTTCATTATTTTAAAACATTCAACTCCACTGTTCTTTGATATTTTGACTTGGACTTCTCAAAAGTCCTACCTGTCAAATCCTATACTGTCGTACTTTCCTTTTATAACAACTCCATTTAGATGTGAAAATTGCACGGTGCATGTCCCTTTGATATCTTCAAAGGTACGCTTTGAATTGATTGTAGTTGGCTTACGCCTTTGAGTAGAAAAAAATAAAAACGAACCCAACCACGCTAATTAAGTATGCATAATTGCAGACTGGGGGGGCAGCCAATTAATTACTGTATAAATATGCTAGGGTTTCTTATTTATATGGGTTAATAACGCCATCGCCATTGCTATTTGGCGATAGTCGCATGGCATACCCTGACATGCCTGCATGCATGCTGCCTTGCCCATCAAGATCCCAAGCAATAATACTAACATAAGATAATAAATGCACGCATATATATATATGATCTAATGTAGTAATGATGGGCCGAGGGCTTCATTATTATCATAATGAGAATGAAGCTTGAAAGCAGAAAAGAAAAAGAGCAAGATAGAAACTTTTTTGAAGAATGCATTGTTTTACTAAAAGAAAGAATACATGATAAGAAGCGAAATGTGGTGGGATGGAGTCCTACAATTACTCAACTACCAAAACGATCATAGAGACCCTACTTGCCTACTCCCCCTACCCAATCAAATTCCATTTCCAGCTCTCTCCTCTCCCCCCCCCTAAAACTTAGACAGAAAAAGGAAATGAAAAAAAAAAAGCATTTTCTTGGCTGTTTCCTTCCCCATAGATATATAATAGAGCCAAATACAAGTACAAAAGAAAGGCACAACTCGAAAGAGACAAGAGCTAAAAGAGAGCTACGGACCCAAAGGCTTTGTTCTTCCGTCCTTTTACCCCTTTGTTAATTTTGGTCAAAAACACCAAAACCAGTTCCCTTGGGGAAGTCACGAGTCAACACTCGACACTCCCCACTTTGATTTTTTTTTTTGAAACATAAAAAGTCCCCAAAACAGCGTATCCCACGCCCATCTACATCCCCCTTCTTCTCTTCTATCAATGTCACTTTCCCACCCAAAGTACATTTTCCTCTGACTCACTTCCCTTCCTCCCTATGCCCTAACCTCACGCTCCTGTCACCATCGCCCCCTACCCACCTAGGCCCTAAAATCTCTAGCCCTACTCACTCTACTCTACTGTGCACCGAAATCCCATAAGTGTATCGTCGTGTCACCACTCGCTGCCGCCACGTGCCTTTCATCTGCCACCATTGCGTTGACAACCCCAATGTTCTCGCTGAAAGTATACAAGCGTCGCCCATCATGCTCATGCTCTATCTCCCACACCCTTATTACACCCGCGGCGCACAATAGCGCGTATCCTAAGTTCATGCACCCCATGACGATTCCCTGCCCCGTGTTAAACCTGCAGACCTCCTCCAACGTATCCACCCGGCGCACGATAGCCCGTCCACGGTTGTCCACCATAATGAACGCCTCGTCGTTGGCATCGAAAGAATTCACTACAAGTTCTCTCCTACACGGTCGGTCGTGCAATGGAAACTCCGGATTTCTCAAGTCCAAGACCATGTACCTCAAACTCGTACATGCCACGGCCGATTCCTGACCCGTCACCCTGACTCGGCCTATGGTTTCAGTCAACTCAGTCAACATGTGCCACCCCATTACGGCTCCTGGGTCAGTCAAAGTGGCGTTCACGTAGACGAGCTCTTCAGTGTTACCGTCCCAAATGTGGAAAGCCCGGCCCGGGACCCCTGCATAAAGGCCCACCCACCAGCGCTCACAACCGGTGAAGTCCACCAAGGCACCATCGTCCAAAACGTTACCCATGTGGGCCCTGCGCGCATGGGGCTCCCCGTCTATGACCGCAACGTGGATGTCGCCATCCAGGGTGGCGAAAATGAGCCTGGGGTCGGTAATCACAATGCCAGATACCGCGCGTGAGAAACGGCCGAAGCGGTCGCGGTGGTGGGGACGGAAGGTACTGACGTGTAGGCGGGTGGCGAGATCGAAGAGGCGGACGGTGCCATCAGCGAAGCCGCAAGCAAGGTGGGTGTCAGAGAGGGTAAGGCAACGGCACGTCAGCCCATCTGGGGTGTCCACGTCGGATGGATCGAAGTGGAGGGTCTCGTGAAGTGATCTCCCAGCACGAAAATTCTGAGCTGTTTGATGACGGTAAATGTATTCCTCACGCCACGTAGCGTGCATGCGATGGGTCCGGCCCCATATGACGCTGGTGAGACGGTTCCACAGTGGATCAGAGCGAGAGGTAGCTTGCCACGTGGAACAAACCTGCATGCAAAGAAGAAGAAGCCAAGTACAAATGTTCAGCTCATGCATCCACGTAAAGTCTTTATAAAAAGTTTAGGGTTGCAAAGATACGAGCAAAAATAATGGAAATTAAAGAGCGAGGAACATGCAGGAAATGGATAGAGCCAGCCAAGATTCAGGGGGCATTACGGAAAGATGACGTAATACGTAAAATTTGAGTTCGACTAGTTATTTATTGCTGAGTAAAGGTTTTGATTGATCGGTCGATAACTAAATGAAGAGAGAAGCGGCAGCATAAGCTTTCAGGAAGCAGTGTTTGGCCCTGCGCTTGTTAACAGTGCCATGCCATGCGCGTAAAGCGCTTTTAACAGAGAGGCGTTGAAGCTGGCCAGGCAGAGGCTGGTAGGAGAGACTAGGCACTAGAGAGAGCAGAGCAGAATACGTGAGAGTGAACAAGAAGCTTTGTTTTCGGTTTCAGATGTCAGAATCAGCCAGAGCTCTTCATAAAAAGATGATGGGTATAGCTTCTTCTTTGTTTTTTCTAAAAATAAATTGACCACATTTTTCATTTTTCAAAATCTCATGCTGGAATCGACTTGTCTTGTAGCATAGACTCGTAGTAGTACAAGGACCTAGTCACATATCCTGCTGTCAGGGAGAGTGCGACAGCTCTTTTCTCTTTTTAATCCTTTTGTTTCCTTTTTTCTTGGTTTCACGGAGAGGTAACAAGAGAACAAATATAGAAAATTAGCTGTTGCTGCCAGAAAAGACAAAGAATCCTCGGGGTCAGGTGGTTGAAGTGAAGGAGGAGAAAGACTTTGTGAAGACCACGACAATGAGAAAATGGGAAAAATTTTGGGAGAGGATTTTATTATATATTATGGGTTATGAGAGGAAGGAACGGAAAAGGACAAGGACTATAGCTGTGGTCCATACTCCAAAGAGAGTTTTTATCTATTCCATCCAAAAACCAAAGAAAAGCAAGCTTATTTATATAATATATTTGTATACAAAACAAGGATTGCAACTTTTACGCGTGCTTCCCTATTTACATATATTTTCTCTCTCTTTCATTTCCAAGAAAGGGTTGGCCAAGGCCTGTCTGGTTAAAAGCAGAGAATCTAATAGCCTTCGTAGCTGACCTTTTTTCTGCTCTTTCTTTGACTCCTAACCCCTACTTCCACTTCCCACAGACCTGCTCCAGTCCCTCGTAGCATATGTTTCACTTGTTATTTGGGACCATCTATGCATGATTTATTATCATAAAAAGACTGAGATTTCACCCTTACTTTTAAACATTCATTAATGCTTAATATGATTGTTTATTTCTTAATAACTGACTCAACAATAAAACAATAGAATCCAAAATTCTTCATCTAGTCTTTTGAATTAAACTCTTTTAGGGTTTCGGACTCTAGGATAGACTAGTCACATATACACGAGAAGAATCATAAATAAACAAGTCACCAACTGGGCTCTGGGCTTAAGCAAATTAAGAAGACCGACCTTATCCAGATGAACAGTAGACATCAGTTTAAAAATACCCAGCACTGGGCTCCATGTGCTTTCCGGCATTGCACATGCTGGCTTTGACTGATCCCACCCTTTTAATAGAACCATCAAGTAGTGAGATCTAAAGAACCATAAAGCCTTAGGCAAAGGCTTCAATGTTTCCTCATTGAATATTACTACTATAAGACTATCTTGCTTTATGATCCTATAAATTAATTATTATCATCTAGCTCTTCATATTATTCTTGATTTCTTCATTTTTGGATCACAATAGAAAAATAATCATCATTTGAATTTAGAACAATGATTTATAGTATGAAACTATAATTTAAAGTTTCTTTCTACGCTAAATGCTACTAGTAATTTTCAAGAAATCTGGTTTCACTTTACTTTCAAATCTCCTTGTTACCAAAGCTTTCCATTAACATGCTACGGCAATGAGATTTATTATTGCTTGACTGGGGTAAAAACTGCAGAGGAGCCTGATCTCGTTTGACACATAAAATGACAAACATTATCATATGGCAATGTAGCATGAAGCACTAGGCATGCTGTAAACTTGGAGCGAAAGAGAGAGAGTACCACCTATACCTAATCTATGCAACATATATATATATATATATATATATATATATATATATGTATGTATGTATGTATGTGAACAGGCAACAAATTCCCATATATGTCAAAGAAGGTTCCAGCATATCCAATGCTAACCAAATATAGAAATGTTACGCTTACATGAGAAAGGCAAGAGACATACAACAGAGACTATCGCCTTAAATCATGCTAAATGCTACATAATTCCCAACACGGTTAAAAATTAAAGTAGACCTCAAAGGTCTCTTTCTTCATTTGAGCACTAGGAAAGAAAGAATCCCATGGATTTCCCAGATGGCTAACAAAGGTCAGTCAAAAAAGTTAAGAATTTGTAGAGCTTAAAAAAGGATCATGCCAAGAAAGCGAAAAAGGAAATTCAAAAACCAAAAGAGCCCTTTTCCTCTACTCAATATATGAAAAGAGGTCCAAAAATAGACATTTCGAAAGTGGCAAAAAGGAAATAACTAACATTGCCAAGATGAAACCACACCATCCGAAAGGGACACAAATTTGTTAGAAATGGACCCATGGAAAGTCAGCTCCCTTCCAAAGGCAGTTTCCCCTTGGATGCTAATAAATCCAAGACTTGACACTATATATCCGCATTCACTCTGCTCTCTTTCATTGAATATAATTTTTCAAGTATGAAAAATGAATAAGAAAAGAAAAACAGAAATCAACATAATCTGCAAAATTGCAGTACATCTTCAGGTTTCAAAACGACGTTTTCGACCAGACTAAGATTTTGTCCTTCCCCGGAACATCCTACCTTCTTAATGTAGTGTGCTGGCCTATGACAATGCTATGAAGATTGGAAGTGAAAACAACAAAACTACATTTTTACTAACTATATTCCAGGTTGATAAACTCATATGATATCAAAACGAAAATCCCAATCAAGAATTCTCTAATTCAGTCAATTCTATATCCTTAGAGTCAGAAAAAAAATACTATGAAAAAGGGCATTGAAGATGATCAAAAACATACCTGAAACACGTTGGCAAGTGCAGCAGCAGCAGCAAGGCGACCAAGAGAACGAGAAGCATCGATGGCGACTTGAACCACAAGATCTTCAACAAAAGGCCCTGGCCATATTTCATTATTGGCACGTCTACGAGTCAACAATGGCCCTTCGAAATCACCACCTCTTCTTGCACCATTGCCATTGCCATCTTCAGAAGAAGAAGATGATGATGATGATGATGAAGAAGAAGGAGAAGAAGACATCAATAATAAGTAAGTGGAGAAGCTATAAAGGAGAAGGAAGAAATGGGCTACAAAGAAACAAGGACAAAAAGGCTTAGATAAAGACACAAAGTGAGGGACCCAAAAGAAGGTGTTTGGGATTCTTGGTTATATATGACAATATCACTTTATTAAGCTACGATGCGGACATGTTTTTATACACATATAAATACACAGTCTATCGGTATATATACGTAAATGCATCCAATAAGGTTAATACTCGTAAGAGTTTTTTGTTTTTCGCTTTATGTTAGAGGCTTTCCTGCTTTGCAAAGACGGCGGAGAGTTGGTTTCAAGTTCATAAGAGAAACTGATGGACTTTTCAATTCGCCACAGTGTTTTCAGGTGCTTTTCTACGCGTATCTCTCTTTTGTCCAACTTTCTCTTTTATCCTCTGTTAATGCCATTTAGGTTCAAGAAAGAGAAAAAATAAAACACTTTGAAAGCGTATATATATATCAAAGGCGTGTTTGGAAGTGATCTGATTCAGTACAACGAGTACCCACCTCGGATTTGTTAACAGACCTACTCAACCACTGTGTTAGTCACAGGCTCATAGCCATCTTAACCAGCTGCCTAGCTACTAGGGCTCACTGGGAAACTGAAGTTTCACAACTCAATTTACTTACAAGTTCTACTAATCTTTAGGTGACCCTCGCCCTTGCCCTGCTGCCCTGCCAAGTGCTGTAGGCCTTTGTTTCAAACGAGTTCTGGGATTTTTATGTCTTTACCTTCATATATCATTGCTTAATTAAGGGAAGAAGGACCCTGTTTCCCTCTACTAATATTTCTATAATGATTCATTAATGATTCCATTTCATGGGAACCCCGGCCCAAAACATTCCAGAGCATAAATGACACTAATTACAGGAATTGTACTATCAAATAAAAAGAGAGAATCTGCCAGGGATTGGCCAACAATGGTAGGGCTCCACAGACCATTTTCCTTCTAAGCATCTTTATTCTTTTCAAGATAATTATGTGAATTGGTTTAATTGCATTCAGGAGGATGAAACTGAAACTTCATGTAAGAGCTGGAAAACCTGAGCTGGCTCTGGGGTGGAAGTCATTTTTTAGGCAATTAGACTCGAAAAGCTGAGCTGCATCTGGGTGCAGGTCATTTTTTTCTTCATTAAATAGCATTTATGTCTTTTATAGTTTTATGTTCTTTGCATTTGTCTATTTCAACCAAATTATCACTTAATATCATTATTACCACCTTTCATTAACACTAGCAATGATTTAATAACAAATATAATTTCATATAACACAAGACTCATGATGTTCTTGACACTTGCAATGTGAATATTTCAAATGATATGGATTATTGCATGGGTGTGAAATTATTTATGGGATATTGATATATGTTTTAAATAAAATAAAAAAACACTTGAAGATTTGATCACTTTTATGAAAGGATAGGAAGTATATACTTTTAACCTTAGGATAAAGTTATTAGTCAAAATTTTAATTTAGAAATCCTGAATTCGAATTTCAGATTAAGAGTTGGAAGAGACGGAAATTATGACATAAGAAAACAACATATGTTATCATACTTGCTTGGTAATCAATTTATTTTTCTTAGAAAATAAAAATCATGGAGTACTTAGACTCTCCTAAATCATGAATTATGGCTATTGATCTTGCTCTAGCTAACTTGATGTCGCAGGCAAGTAAGCACTAGAGGAAGAGGCATGGAGTTAAAATGGGGGAGAAAGGTAAACTTGACCCTTTTGCATATGATATGCAATGATATGATATAAATCTTGAGATAGAGCTCTCCAATGCATTGCCAAATAATCAATGGCTACCTTTCCATTCTTTCAAAAAAAAAATATTGAGATAGAGCAAAACGTGCTAATTTAAATTTGGGGTGAACTTTTTTTGTCCCTCATCCTTGGGCATAAGCATATGATATGTGATCATTATTTAGCCATGTACAATTTCTTCCACGGAATCTCTTTCTCCGTGTAAATATATATAAAAGTCTTCGTGAGTTTGAATTCTAGCAATGATTTGCTAATGTAGGGTCTAGTAAGTGGCTAATTTCATGGCTGAACTAAGGGATTTCTAATATTTTATTATATATATGTATAGTTAGTAATGAAGGGATTTCTAATAATTTATGTGACTGTTGATCGTAATTTTTATGAAATGAAAATTATGATATATGATATTTGATTCAATAATAGATGTCTAGTGATCCATTGTAGATAATTTCATAAATTAGAGGAGAGATGAGCAAGTTTTGAGAAAAGTGTAAAAGGCAAAGTTCAAATCTCTCTTTAAGAGGACTTGTTGTAGCTTTAGTCAAAAGATGGATAATTATTAATTAATAAATTGGTGCAAGAACTACTAAACTTTTGAAGTAAAAGGTCAATGTCTAATACCTCTTTCAGCTTTCCCTTGTTGACCATACTTAATTGTACTTGGTAAATTTCAAAGGATGGGAATGGGATTACTAGTTGTTAAAGAAAGCGAGAAGGAAAAAGGAGCAAGTCTTGAGAAAGGTGATACTGGTACTACTGTTATTTATTTAATTTGTGTGGGAGAGTTGGTTGTTTAGAGAAAAGAACAATAAATTCGAACAGGAAAAGAAAAATGTGACTGCAAGCTGCAGCATGCAAATCAAAGGGCTTGGAGGGTGGTGGTGGCGCAGGAGTGACATAAACATTGGGAGGAGAGTGGGGCCAGGCCAGCCAACCCAAGAACAAAGGCGTCCTTTTTGACTAGAACCAGATCAAGGCTGAAGGAGGAAGGGAAAGGGGTGGCATGCTCATGTCTTATCAACGATTCTCGATGGAATAATAATTAGTGCTAGTATAAATAAATTAAGAAAGAACTTTCATGACTTTTTTTTATTATATAGAAAAATTAGAAAAGAATATGCTGGCAGCTAGTAAGATAAACAAGTGATTGGGCTTGGTGTCGGAGATTTGTTTTGTTTTGTTTTGGATTTTTGCGGCAAATAATGAGGGGTGGAAAGGAAATCCCCTCTTTTGCTTTGCAAGCAAAGTACAAGTTGCCTCAGCGTCCTCTTTTCCAAGTTTAGAGAGAGAGAGAGAGAGAGAGAGGAGGAGGAGAGTACTGGCAACTGGGGAGGGTCTGGGCCTAGTCTCCCCTCCTACTCTGCTCTGCAAAAATNCCAAGTTTAGAGAGAGAGAGAGAGAGAGAGAGAGGGAGGAGAGTACTGGCAACTGGGGAGGGTCTGGGCCTAGTCTCCCCTCCTACTCTGCTCTGCAAAAATACTACGTACACCAGGGGGTCCTACCAACTACAGCTACCTCGCTGGGGTTGAGTGCTTTTGGATGTTTGCTCTTTTCTTTTCTTTGCTTTTCTTTTTTCTATTATATGGTGTTCCCACCAAACCCTAAACAGGCAGGAGAAACTAGAAATGAGGAGGGGAGAGAAAGGGAGACACTTCCTCACACTATTATAGTTACTGTCTTATTTGATTTAATAAACTTCATTCACCTTTTTTATTATTTTAATTTTTTATAATTTCTTTTCAATTAATATTTTATAGATATTTTTTTCAAATTAATAACATATAGATTAATTTTTTCATAAAAGTTAAGTTATTAATTTTGTCAAATGAAATTACAAAAATAAACATAAATAAATATGCTACCTTTAAATTGAAGATATTTAAATAATTTTATTAGTCAAAATTAATAGCCTCATTCTCTGTAAGAATACAAATTATTCAAAATATGCTAACTAGAAAAAAAAAACTATAAGATATCATGTGTAAGTGAAGTTTAACCTTGATAATATTGCATTCGAGTCAATAAATATAAAAGTACATTCCTTTCACTTTAAACCAAGATTTTTTTTTAAATAATAAAAATTTTAAAAAAATTATTTAAAATTAATGTTTCAGGAAAAATATTTTGAAAAAGTGTTTTTTTTTTAATTTTCAAAATTGGACAATTAACATTTTGCATATGGGTGTTGTTTTTCTTTGTAAGTCATCTATACATCATTCTATAGATTTAATTAAAATATATTTCACTTTCTTCATATTTATATGCTAACACATACATGATGTCATTTTGAAAAAAGTTCACGCTAGCTATCTGAACCAGAGATTTTTCATTGTAGAATTGCATGGTATGATAGAAAAGGTCACGTCTTTATCATTAACTCGGTAATTTTTTCAAATCAAAGTTCAGAAAAAGAAAAACTATAGTTGAATGCTGGAAGAGACAAAAATTAACCCATCCCTTGTCCAACGAAAACAAAAAAAAAACACACGCACACACACCCCAAAGGCCATCCAAATCTAATTAAGTCTCTCTTATTTTACACTTTAAAAAATAAAACATTTGCGACAAACTTGATTTCATCTGGAAATTAGTATATTTTTACTAATGGATTTCTCAACAAATTTTCAATCAAAACTAATTTCTATTTTTCAGATGTATTTTCAATGGATCTTCAATAGAATTTTTCAACCGACTTAATTTTTTTAAAAATTTGTCAAATACATATTTGACATTGGATCAATTTAATTATCACGAAACTTTTTGATGAAAAATTTTGTTGAAAATATTTTCCACACAATATTACTGATTTATCCATAATTGAAAATTTTGTTATAATTAATATAAAAAAAGAATGAAATTTTTTTTTATATTGGAAAATTTTATTAAACAAATATTCCATCAAGAATCCATGAAAGATGGTTTTATTGTTATAATCCTTAAGTTTGAGAATTTCTCCTTTTCATTTTACACCACCAAAGTGTTGGATATATATGATATCTCATAAGGTTTCTATCCCACATTGTCAAGATATAAAAGATGTTAGTGCTTTATATAAGCAAACACATTATTGACTTGTTGAAAGTAAGAAAAGAAAGTGATCTTGCGCGTAAATGAGATCAGGCCAAATCTTGAAAAAATGTAGATTTTCCCTTACGCGCGAGTATATTTGTCATTCTTTGCTTAATCAACTTTTTTGAGTTGTTGGGTTTTTTGTTGAATCCTGAGTATAACTGTTTTAATCCTTTTACACTCAATTCTTTCTTACTTATTTTTTTTCTGCTTCACTATTCAGGAATTTTTAGTTTGTGCAAACTATTTAGAAAGAGTCTATTGAATTTTGAAGATAATCGCTTTAATCCTTTTACACCAAGTTTCATACTTTGAAAGAGTGAAAATTATCCTTAAAGACAGTATATTATTCGCTTTGGTCCATTGACCTCATGGTTTTGTTCCACAAAAAGCTCCTCACAAGTGTTGGTGTCATTACAAAAAAAATAGGCTTCATTGATGGAATGAATTCTGTCGGTAATAATCCGTCGATAATTACCTATGGATTACTGACGAGAGAAGAATATGTGAAAAACGGATGGATTGCCGATGAAAAATACCTACGAAACTCAATCCGTCAATATATATAATGGCGCACATGAATAGTAAAATGGCATAAATGTTATCGATGAAATAATTCTGTTGGTAATATTTTTTCGACAGAATTTACCAACCATTTTACCAGTAAAATAAATGGTCAGTACTTTGGTGACATTACCGACGGATTTGTCGACGAAAATTTCGTTGACATTATTTTTTTATTTACTGACGGAATGATTCCATTGGTAATTAATAATTAAAATTTGTAGGCAGGAGTTTTTCCCCATCTATCCCTATTTTAGTTATCGATGGAAGATTCCATTAGTAAGTAAAACAAAAATCCCCGTGCGGGGTTTCTCTCCTGATTTCTCCCTTTACTCATTTCTCCAATTTTCTCTTCTTTCCCTTTTACTCTTTCTTCACTTTCTGGTTGCCTTATTGTTCGCCCCACCTAAGGGCTCCCTTTGCTAGCTACCAAAGCCCCACGCCGACCACCACCCAACCTTCCCACTTTTGAGTCCTGTTTCTCCAATCACCCCCTTCCATTTGAGTCTCTCGATTTTGCTTCGACTGGTGGTGTGTTTATGTTGCCCAAAAGGTAAGGTTTTCTTGCTTTTAATTTATCGTATATTTGAGTTTAGACTTTGTTATTATAATTGGGAATAATCTCATTGGTAGATTTTGTTGATATTTAAGGTTTAGGTTTGCTTGTATTTTGAGATTGTTGCTGGTATTTTGATCGTCCAAAGTGTTGATTCATAGTTGTTGTTTATATTTTGGGAATAATGTGTTGATTCATGGTTAAATTGATTGATTATTGGTATTTTGTATTAATATTAGCTATATATGTGATTCATTGTTACTCATATTTAATTGAAAATAATGTGTTGATTCATGGATGTTGGCATTTTGGCTGTTGAATATGTTGATTCATGGTTGTTGTTCATATTTTGGGGAATAATGCATCAATTCATGGTTGGATTGATTGATTGTTGGTATTTTGTATTAATTCTAGTTGTATATGTGATTCATTGTTACTGGTATTTTAATTGGGAATGATGTGTTGGTTCATGAATGCTGGTATTTTGGCAGTTGAATATGTTGATTCATGGGCATAAGTGAACATTCATGGATTTTTAGGCATGAAATCTTTTAAATTTTCAGTGATTAAGAAAATTAGTAAGGTTTTATTAAATACAAATTTAATAATAAAAAAATTAGTAATTAAGCAATTAAGAAAATTAGTAAATACCTTAAAATTTATAATTATTTAATCAAGTAAGGTTTTATTAAATTTAAGAAAGAATTTCACTAATCAAATGAAAAAATGTTTTAGTAATTAAGGAGTTAGTTAAATTAGTCATTAAAAAATAAATTAAATAAGTAATATTAGATAATATTTTATTTAATTAAATTAATTAAGGGTTTATGGAATTAATTACATAATTTAATTAATTATAAATAATCATGTATTGATAATTAAGCAATTAACTAAAGAAAATTTAGGGTGTATTTAAAATAATTAAGGATTTATTAAATTAATTAAATGTTTAGTAATTAAGCAATTAACTGAATTCGTAATATTATTTCATTTTAAAAATATTTAAATAAATTAAGATGTTAATTAATGAGTTAATTAAATAATTTATTTAATTAAGTAATGTAATGTGTTATAAGTAATTAAGCCATTACTTAAATTTGTAATATTATAAATAAATAATTAAATTAATGAAATGAAAAACGTTTAAGTACATAAGCAATTAACTAAATTAGTAACATTATTTAATTTTAAAAATATTTAAATAAATTAAGGTGTTATTGAGTTAATAACTAATTAATCAATTAATTAAATTAGTAAATTTAGTAAAATTTGAAATTATTTAAGTTAATTAATGTTTTATTAAATAAAATAAATAATGAAATTAATCAAATGAAAAAATGTTAGTTCTACTTAAGCAATTAACTAAATTAGTAATATTATTTAATTTTAAAAATATTTAAATAAATTAAGGTGTTTAGTGAGTTAATTTAATAATTTATTTAAAGATTAGGTTTAATGTAATATGTTATAATTAGTAATTAAAAAATTAATTAAATAAGTAATATTATATAATATTAAATTTATTTGAAGTATTGTTCCAACTTTTGATAGATTAAATTTCTATAGGATGAAGGGGTGGTTAGATGAATTGATTTGCAACTGAAACTTCTATGGTACATATGACTTAAAACTTCTTTTTTTTTTTTCTCAAATTAAAACTTAGATTAAGAATCTAAGTTTTGGTTTTAATATTGGAGAAGTACGTGGTCTGCAAAAGCTAAAGTTATGGTTTCTTATTGTGGCTAGAGATCAAATGCTCATAACAGCCTTAACTTTAGGTCTAAAAAACCTCATTTGTTCAAGATAAATCTAAAAATGTTAGTGTAAACCTTGCAAGCCAATCGATTTTGTACTTGTAAAACATTATATTAATTAGTCATATTTCATGTTAAATACATTATGGATATTTTATATAATGTATGGGGTATTTCTTTATCCATGAGTTTATTTATAAAGAGTTATGAGAGACTTATGTAGATAAAGTCCTTGGAACATAATGGCTTTGCAAAAAAATTATAAAGGTTATAATTATAAGATTTTTATGCATCAAAGCTTTGTTCCTAAATATGTTCATGATCATTGTATTGTCAAGAATAAGGGCATTGACAATGCTCAAAGGTTAATACATGCTAAGCCTCTTTTCTTTAGAAGTAAGTAATTGATCTCATAAATTGAAGTATGTGAGATACTTGGAAATAGTATGTGGGTGCTTGTTAAGGAACAAGTTCACTGAACATGACTCACTATGAGAGTTCCATTTGATATTTCACTCAAGTGTCTATGGAAATACTCTCATGTGTCAGTAGTGTAAGTAATCTTTAGACTTGTGATACTAGGTCATTTTGTATGTGAATTGTCATGCTTTGATTTCACCTTTACGGGTCTGGAGATGACCAGATGCTTAAACGGGATACTTTTGGGTATGGCATGAAGCATGCGAAGATGAATGAGTAGTTTAGAGAGGATTCATCACCCCAAGTGATTTGAAGGGGACATATCTCATTTGCTCCTAGCTTATATTGATTGAAAGTCTTTGGCCAAGGCAATCTTGATAGGTCAATATAGAAGTTGCAGGACTAATTTGGATAAGTTAGAAAGTAGACATCGAGCCATGCTTTCTATCTATCTAGGATATATGATGAAAGGATCGAATTACACTGAGATATTGTACACTGAAAGGTTAGTCAAATCATATTGACTCTCCTGACATTTGGGTGGTCATGATGTATTGCTAGATGCCGCTCATAATCTATAAATATAAATATAAATTCTTAATTGAATTAATTTATATTTATTGTCAACATGTTGAGAACCTAATGGGTCACACACATAAGGTGAATTGTTGAAATTAATTTGAATTTAATTGGATGTGATCTAATTGATTTTATAGAGGCTTAATCCAATTAAGTATTGGGCTAAATCAAATATGATTTGATGGAATATTAAATAAAGGCCCAATTGGCCCAAGACATTTTATAATCCTTATTGGTTATAAAGTAGGTCAATTAACTCTATAAAAGAATCCCTTAGTTGCCTTTTGAATATATAGAAGAGTTCTATTTTATTTTCTCATGTATTGAGATAAGATCATAGGCAAAAGAGAGAAACAAAAGGGAGCTCAAAGTTGAGAGTTTGCTAGCACAAACTTTGGCTTAGGGATTCACACACTCTTAGCGAAGAGATTTCAGCAAATCACTATGTGGATTGCCATTAGAGGTAGGACAACTATGTTGCTGTAGTTTGATAAGTCCTAATTAGTGTACAAAAGTTGAAACGAAAAGCCAAGGAGGACTCCACCAAAGAAAGCAGACTTTCAGGTATGTCAAAATTTCTTTTATGGTTTTTCTAGATTAGTTTCAATTAAAGTGATCCATAGCTTGGGGGATTAAGATTTTAATAATATTTTGCTGCGTATGAGTTATCTTAGCATGATTTAAATCCCCAACAAAAAATACTATTTACCATAGAAAATTGGTGAGTAATTTTTTCTCAATTATAAAACATAATTTTGAATGTGATTCTAAAATCCGTTGTATGAAATATATACCTGACATACAACAGACTTTAAAATCACATTCAAAATTATATTTTATAATTAATTGAGAAAAGATTACTCACTAGTTTTCTATGATCAATAGCATTCTTGAGAATTATCTTAAAGAAATAAGGCTTTTTGGACATAAAGTTGAGGCTACCATGATCATATCTCTAGCCACTGTAGGAAGTCATAGTTTTAGCTCTTGGAGATCACTTCACCAATATCAAAGCTATAGCTTAGATTGTTAATCTAAGTTTTAATTTGAGAAAAAAAATAATTTACCCAAAAATTATCGATGAAATTTTTCATTGAAAAATATCAATGAAAATTAAAGACGAAATTCTCCAAATACCGACTACAAAATCGATCAACGGAACGGACCCTGTGCCAATAGAATTATCGATGAAAAATTTGATCGGTAAATTACCGACTAAATTTTTTGTTACCGACGGATTTGCTTTTACCGATGACTGTATCTACGACCAAATACCAACAAAAATTTTCATCAGTGTTTCCATCGGTAATGTAACATACCAACGGAATGATAACTATTATCGACGAAAAATTTTGTTGGTAATACACTGTTTTTTAGTAGTGTGTGGATAATGACAATTGGTATTATAGTAGACTTTGGGTACTAGAGATGTGCTATTAAGGATAATGGGCCCTTGTTGAATTAAGGGAGGATGCTATGGTCTCAGCGTGTAAAAAATGTGAAACACTTGTAAGAGATTGAACAAAAAATAGTTCTCATTCCACTTTATTCATGGAGACACAGTCACCTATACATATATATATATATATATATATATATATATATATACTATATATAT
>NC_030850.1:13182924-13222668 GCF_000208745.1 Theobroma cacao
ATATATATATATATATATATATATATATATATATATATACATATATCTATATGTGCTATTTACACAAGAAGTTATTTAAGTAGAAAAGTTTATTAAGGAAGGATTCTATTCAACAGCTATAACGTGATTGTGCAATCCCTTGTGAAAGGGCCATGGATTTGGCTGAATGTATGCAAAGCTGAGTTGGACTTTCCTTTAAGGTGGAAGGAGTCGTTGGAGAGAATTGAGGAGTTATAGCCGTTGGATAAGATTCTGTTGAGGGAGAGATTTCAACCAAGATTTTTTATGGTTAATCTTCATTTTCACCCTTTTTCAAGCCAGAGGTAATGATTGAATGTACTCTTAGCTTACCCCGAAAAAATCGCAAAGGAAATTTTGACAATGCCTTTGTGAAAATATCTACAATTTGAAAGGTCGACAGGATATATTGTGTAGTAAATGCTTTGAGAGTAACCTTTTCACTAACAAAATGGTAGTCAATCTCAATGTGCTTGGTTGGAGCATGGAACATTTGATTGATTATCATGTATAATGCATTTCTGTTATCATAGAATAGTTGTGGAGTATGAGGAAGCCGAATGCCAATGTCTTGAAGAAGGAAGGTAGCATAGACTAATTTGATATATTTCTAGTCTATAATAGAGAATAAGATGGCAAAGATGCACTGTTATAGAACTAAAACAGAGGCTAACAAAACTTGAAAGAAAGACTGTCGATGGTTACAAGAAACTGCAGAACATACTTCATTGATAAGATTGAAGTACAAGTTAAATATGCAATAGGCATGATTAACACTTGTAACATACTCTAGACACAAGTGTTATGGCATAAAGACAACAAACTCATGCAGCTCTACATGTAGGAGATGGAATTAACAGAAAACATGCATGACTAATGACCAGTACAATGAAGCAAAGTATAACAAAAGCTTGACAAATGTACATTATCATGCAAGTATTAACTTAACACTCCTCCTTAATACTTGCATATACACTGAGTTTGCTTCTAAGACTCTAAAATCTTAGCTTTGGTAGTGTCTTGGTCATTATATCTGTAAAACCTGATACTATAAACACATGCCATGACATACATGCACTGAGTAGCATGTTATTATGCTAGGAAAAGCACCTAAGAATAGACGAAACTCGGTATTGTACCTAATGGTACATTTGAGTTGATTTAACCTCGAACTAGTTCAAATAGGAATTTTAGGATGAAATTTAATATTTTATAGTCCAATAATGACTAAAAATGATTGTTCGGAGTTCGAGGGTTCATTTGGGGTAAAATTGGAAATTTTGATGTTCAAGGGTAAAATCGTCATTTTGCCACCTAAGATAATAATTTGATCATGGAGTGCAATTTTTGACTAAGATTAACTATTTGGAGTATAATTTAATGATAGGAAGTGAAAAAGTTTAATTCTGGTGATTTATGGAGTGTAGGGGCAAAATCGTAATTTTACCACTCTTGAACAAAATTTGAGATTTTGAGAGAATTTAGATCAAATTTGACAAATTTGAGAATGGTATGAGTAGAAGGGATGAAAAATATGTCTATGGGCAATTTTTCAGTTTTTTGGGCAAATATGTAATTTTTCACTTTTACGGGGGCAAAAGTGTAAATTTCAAAAATTACTCCACCAAAACTTTGGATAAGTCTGAGAATTTTATCTAAGCTATGGATATGTGGGACAAGTGTATGGTGAAAATTTGGAAACAAATGGATGAAATTTTAAAAATGGGCCAATGAGAAAGTGACACGTGGTATTTTTTTTAATGAAATAATATTATTTTAATGAAAAGTCAGCCCATTTAAACCCCATTTTAAGTGCTGGCCGGCCATAAAGAAGAACAAGAGAGGAAATAGAGAGGAAAGGAAGAAAAAAAGAAAATCAAAGAGAAACAAGAAAATTCAAAGGGGAATTCACGTTTTTCGCCCGTTTACGCGTCTAACGGTAAGATTTTTCGATTTTAGCTTGATTTCTACCTTTCCTATGCCTTTATTTCCATTTAGCATGCTTGAGGAGAGAGATCAAAAAGTGATATCAAGGGCTGGATGAAATTCTAGGGGAGAGAAATTGAAATTTTTAGGTTTTGATTTTTAGTTAAATTGATAGTTTTAGTTAGTTAAATGTGTTTAGAAATTAAATTGGGCAAGAAATCATTAAATTTTCACAATACCCACTCTTGGCTGGATGCTCAATGCTGTACAATGATGATGAATTGATTTTATTCTAAGGGAAATGAAGAGAAAATGATGAAAAACGATTAAACGTGATAGAAAAACAAAGTAGAAAATTAACCGAGTTAATGTCCCATTTTTGGCCGAATTTTCCAAGGAAGGGAGTGAGCTGATTTTGTTGTTTTTAGAAGGTTATTGGCTGATATTTAATGGTTAGAAATGTTGGAGAGAGAATGGGATGATTTAGAGCTAAAATGGAGCGCGTTAGCAATTTATCGGGCAAAGTGCCAAAAATAGGTTAATACCGCGTTTAAGCCGTTTTAGGCTATTGCATTTCATACCATGCATTAGTATAGGATTTAAGTTAATTATACAGTGATTTAGCATCAATGTGATGAATTGTGTAAATTTTTATAATGGGTATAGGAGGAGAGCCTTCCGAAAAAGGCAAAGAAGTCGTACCCGACGAGTAGTGATCAGTGCGCTTAGAAAGCTTTCAGTTTGTACAAACGGTGAGTAAACTTATTATTATTGTAAATTATCTAGAGTTTATTTTTAAATGCCCTTTATGTATTTTATGAAATGAGAACGAGATTAAAACGGGATTTTTGATGTTTTAGGAATAAATGTGACAAATAAAAATATATTGTATTGATTATGAAATTGAGTAATTGAAGGTTGCAAATTGACTTGAAAAATATATATTTTCCTAGAAATGGCTTATGAGAAATGAGTATATGTGGTTATATTTTGTGAGTGCATTGAAAAATTTATGTAAGTTATTTTTACTATGCAGGTTGAATAAATAAATAAAAGCCACGTTATACTGTCGAAATTTTATTAAAATTGGTGGGTTAGTCACTACAGTGACGGGTTTCCATGGACTGCCTATTAGAGGGGCACGGTAAACCCGTTATATAGTTACTCCGGTTGTAGAGGCGAGGAGGGTAACTCTCGGGGTAGTATTAGAGCTCACTTCACGTCAAACCCCCACGTGAATGTGTAACTCGGCCAATGCCAAGGAACGACTTGTTTTAAAAATAAAAATGTGTTTCACGTGTGAATATTTTGACACGCTTGGCGGACTCGATTAGATGCCTCGGCCAAGGTATCCCCGAGGATTAGTTTTGGCTTGAGCCTTATTTTAATAAAAGATATAAGCCTTAACAACTGTTTTGGTAAATTACAAATATTTTATGGTTTAAGAAATAAATTGGAAACATTATGAAATGGGTTGAAATTTGTTGTTTAAACTTGCCTCAGTTTTACTCACATTTAGATATTTATGATAATGTCTGTTTACTCATTGGGATTGCAAAATCTCACCCAACTCCTTTCCACCCATTTCAGGTTCAGTATAGACTGTAGATAGCTGATCTCATCGAGGACTACCATTGGATCTGCATTTTCCAAACAGTAGGTTCACAATCCTCTTTACTTTTGTTTATTCGGGGGCCCTCTTGTTATTGTAAATTAAATTAAATATTTTGGCTTACTGTATTTCAGTATGTATAAATTTATTTAGCTTTTACGCTATAAAAATTATTCACGTATAACTCTATAAATATTGTTTTATAAGAAAATAGAATATTTCCCTTAATATTTCTTTTATTTTCTTATTTTATTCAAATAACCGTAATTTCATTTTAAATGAAGATTTTAGACTTTTAAACTCATTTTGAATATGAATTATGTGTTTTGTACTTGTATATTACGTTTTAGCCAATTTGAAAATTTTTGAGAAAAAATTGACAAAAATACCCTTGTGTGGCGAAAATTTTATTTTGATTGATTTTGATCTAAAATAGTGTATATTCTCTAAAAACTCAAAATTTAACAACGATTGCTCATAGGAAAGGAAAGAAACTAATATGTAAGCCTTGCGGGGTTCCGGTTGGCATTCCGGATAATGAATGTCAATCGGGACGTCGTGACGATTGTCATAGGCTTGAGGGAGGTTTCGGGTCGTGACAATTCGATTCGTATTAGAGGTTTTGGTTTTAAAGATAAGAGTTTTTAGTTTTAAAGTGATTTTAAAAATTTACAGTATCAGTGCGGCCCTGGATTAAGTTAGGTTAGGTTGAATAGAATGCATGCATTTTCATATAGAGCCTAAGGTTCCCTAAGCTTGCTCGTTTTCTCTTATAGATTATTATGCCTTCTCGACGCGGACGCCCACCTCTCACTAGATCAGTTGAGAGGGGAAAAGGTCGTTCCCAACGTTGTCAGCTAGATGCAGTAGGGGAAGAATCGACTGCGTCTACCATTCGGGCAGCACCTGCTGCTGAGCAAGCCAATAGTCCTCCACATCCTCCACCTCCTCCGCCACCTACTGGTATTCTCGCCATGCCTACTGAGGCAGCACAAACATTGGCAGCTTTCTTTACCGCAATGGCTGGTGGAGCTCAGACTGGTCAAGTTCCACCTATAGTACCACTAGTTACTCCTTTAGTTCCACCACCAGTACAGGATGTATCCATTTCCAAAAAGCTAAAGGAGGCTAGACAGCTCGGTTGTGTGTCTTTCACGGGTGAGTTGGATGCCACTGTGGCAAAGGACTGGATTAATCAGGTTTCAGAGACTCTCTCTGATATGAGATTAGACGACGACATGAAGCTGATGGTGGCTACGAGATTATTAGAGAAGAGGGCTCGTACTTGGTGGAATTCAGTGAAGTCTCGTTCCACTACTCCTCAAACGTGGTCCGATTTTCTTAGGGAATTCGATGGTCAGTATTTTACTTATTTTCATCAAAAAGAAAAGAGGAGAGAATTTTTGAGTTTGAAATAGGGGAATCTAACTGTAAAGGAGTACGAGACTCGTTTTAACGAGTTGATGTTATATGTGCCGGATCTGGTGAAATCTGAGTAGGATCAGGCTAGTTATTTCGAAGAAGGGCTCCGTAATGAGATTAGAGAGCGGATGACAGTGATTGGTAGGGAGCCACATAAGGAGGTGGTACAGATGGCTTTACGGGCTGAGAAGCTCGCGATTGATAATAGGAGGATTTGGACTGAGTTTGCAAAAAGGAGGAATCTTAGTATGTCTTCTAGTCAGCCAGCAAAAAGAGGCAAGGACTTAGCGATTTCAAGGAGTACTACTTCTGTTTCCGTGACATCTCCTCGACCTCCATTTCCACCATCACAACAGAGACCTTCGAGGTTTAGCAGATCTGCTATGACTGGTTTTGGGAAGAGTTTCAAAAGTTCTGATCGATGCAAAAATTGTGAAAATTATCATAGTGGGCTATGTAGAGGGCCAACAAGATGTTTCCAATGTGGACAGACGGGTCATATTAGGAGTAATTGCCCACGGTTAGGACGAGCCACGGTAGTTGCATCATCTTCACCAGCTCACACTGATATGCAGAGGAGAGATTCTTCTAGGTTGCCACCGAGACAAGGAGTGGCCATACGGTCCGGTGTGGAGAGTAATACCCCGGCACATCCACCTTCGAGACCACAGACTCGTACCTCGACAAGAGTTTTCGCTGTGATAAAAGATGAGGCACGAGACCGACCTGGAGCAGTGACAGGTACTATGTCTTTATTTGATAAAGATGCTTACATTTTGATAGATTTTGGCTCAGATAGGTCTTATGTGAGCACCACATTTGCAACGATTGCTCATAGAAAAGGAAAGAAACTGATATGTAAGCCTTGAGGGGTTTCGGTTGGCATTCCGGATAATGAGTGTCAATCAGGACGTCGCAGCGATTGTTATGGGCCTGAGAGAGATTCTGGGTCGTGACAATATCAGCTAGTTGCCTATCAGAATTGCAATGGTGGAAGACAACATCTCCATTCTTTTTAGCATCATGAATGGCATGGAATTTAATCTTAATATGCTTTGTCTTCCCATGATACATAGGATTTTTGATGATGCCAATTGTTGGCTTATTGTCAATGACCATGTTAATAGCTTGAGTTTGAGGAAAATACAAGTCATCAAGTAGTTTTCTCAACCAAACAGCCTGGTTTGAGGCTTCAGCAGCTAAAATATATTCAGCTTCACATGAGGACTGAGCAACCACTGATTGCTTGCGGGATTTCCATGAGAATACTCCATTTCTAAGTGTAAACACATAGCCAGAGGTACTTTTAGAGTCATCTAAGTTTCCTCCCCAATCACTATTTGAGAAACTAGTGAGTTTGAAGTCGTGCTTTCTTGTGAAATGAATTTCATAATCCAAGGTTCCTTTAAGATACCTTAGAATTCATTTACCAGCAGCATAGCGCAGATCAGTAGGCTCCTGCATAAACCTGGAAAGAAAACTCACAAAGAACATAATATGTGGTCTCGAGGAGCAAATGTAAAGAAGGCTTCCAATTAAACTTCTGTAAGTAGATGGATTTTAAAGCTTAATTCCACTGTCAATTGAAAGTTTGTCATTCACAACTAAAGGAGTTAAAGTAGACTTACATTGGCTCATTCCAAATCTCTTCAACACTTCATAGACATACTTTCTTTGTGACAATTGAATGCCTTTAACAGATTGTGAAATTTGCAATCCAAGAAAATCACTCATTGGACCCAAGTCTGTCATATCGAATTCATCTTGCATTTCCTTCCTGAATTTATCCAAGGCAGCATCATCTCTTCTAGTAACCAAAAGGTCATCAACATATAAGGAGACAATTAGTTGGTGATCTTTAGTACTCAAAATGAAGAAAGTAGCTTCATTACAACTTTTCACAAAGCCTTGCTTGGATAAATAACTGTCAATTCTGCTATACCAGGTTCTAGGAGCCTGCTTTAAGCCGTATAAAGCTTTGTGAAGCTTGTAGACTTTGTCTTGATCAGCTAACAACTTGAACCCTTCAGGCTGCTCAACATAAATTTCTTCTTCAAGTACTCCATTCAAAAAAGTAGATTTAACATCTAAATGATGTACCTTCCAACTTATAGTAGCAGATAAAGCAAGTAGTAAACGAATTGTATCATAGCGGGCAATAGGAGCATAAGTTTCAGTATAATCCAAACCTGGTATTTGACTGAACCCTTTCACGACTAAGCGAGCTTTGTACTTGTTTAAGCTCCCATCAAGATTTATTTTCCTCTCATACACCCACTTGACTGGAAGAACATGTTGGTTTGATGGTCTGTCAACCAAGCTCCAAGTTTGATTTTTGTTAATTACTTCCAATTCATCAAACATAGCATTTATCCACTCAAGATGTTGCATGGCCTCTCCAAATGTGTTTGGCTTGGCTATGGCCACAAAGCTGCTATGATAAATATCATAAATGGATTGTGACCCTCTCACAGGCTCATCATCAATGTTATCATCATAAATTGGTTCATCAGTAACCACATCGTTTTCTTGCACATCAGTATTCACAAAGATAGGAGCAGGCACTTGATTATTGGCAGTAGTTTATATGTTCCAATTCCAGTTGGAAGCTTCATCAAATGTAACATTTTTGCTAATGATTATTCTGTCATTTTTTGGTAGATAAATTCGATAGGTTTTTTACTGTGTGCTATAGCCTATGAAAGTACCCCTGTGAGCTTTTTGTTGAAGCTTATCACGCTGTGTGTTTGGCACATGACAGTAGAAAATGCTTTCAAA
The DNA here is from genome assembly GCF_000208745.1 of Theobroma cacao. NCBI lineage: Eukaryota > Viridiplantae > Streptophyta > Magnoliopsida > Malvales > Malvaceae > Theobroma > Theobroma cacao. The sequence continues at coordinate 13,190,681 of NC_030850.1, forward strand.
TATTCGAAGATGATCAACAGATGGTCTAAAGCCATGCCAAGCTTCAAATGGAGTTTTGTTCACTAAGGCTCTAGTAGGAAGCAAGTTGAGCAGATATACTGCTGTGCTAGCAGCTTTTGCCCAAAATTTCTTGGGCAAATTCTTCTCGAACAATAAAAATCTGGACATTTTAAGTATTGTTCTATTCTTTCTCTCAGAAACAGCATTCTGCTGAGGAGAATATGGTGTAGTGAGTTGATGAGAAATTCCAGTACTTAGGAGAAATTTAGAAAACTCATTCGAGGTATATTCACCCCATTATCAAACCTAAAGGTCTTTATCTTGCAACTTGTCTAAAGCTTTACTTTGGCCTTAAACTTCAAGAACATTTCAAATACTTCAGATTTTGCTTTTAAGAAGTATATCCAGCAAATTGTAGACATATCATCAATGAATATTAAGTAGAATCTACTGCCAACCAATGACTCAACTTTCATAGGACCTGCTACATCAGTATGAACCAATTCAAGCTTGATTTTTGCTCAATTTCTACTGGCTAGAGGATAGGGCTTCCTTGACAACTTCCCAAATTGACATGCACTGCAAACTGGACCTTTGTTAGACAATTTAGGTAAGTTATCAAGTAAGCCAGCAGAACTTACTTGATTAAGAGAGGGATAGTTGCAGTGCCCAAGCCGCTTATGCCATAAGTTTGTTTCATCAACAACTGTGGTTGCTTGCATGCAAGAATCATTCCAATTTAGGGAGAAGATTCTATTTCTCATTGTAATAGTCATCAAATAATCACCTGTGGGTTCATAGATGGTACATGCAGAATCTTGGAATAGTAAAACATAAGAGTCTTCCACGATTTGTCTAACACTCAATAGATTTTGAGTGATGGTTGGAGCTGAAAGAACCTCAGAGATGTGCTTGGTGCCAAAACAAGCTTGCACACTGACTGTCCCTTTTCCTACTGCATGTAGGTAAAGCCCGTTGCCTATTTTAACTTGTGAGCTATAATTCTTGTCCAAATCAATAAACATAGCTTCAAAAGGAGTCATATGATTGGAGCATCCACTATCGAGCAAGCATTGAGGATTATCAGCTTGATGAGAATTTGTCAGTGCCATAAACAAGGTTTCTTTAGCCATTCAGCTTTTTCAGTCTCCTTTGTTGGTTTTTCTAGTGCAGTTTGTTTGTTCTTACAAACTTTCTCCATGTGACCAACTTCATTGGAAGCTTTGCATTTAGCATATGGCCTAAACCAGCAGTGTTCTTCTGCATGGTTCCGTTTCTTGCAATAAGAACACATTTTAAACTTGTTTTTTTTGCTGGAGAAATGACTTGGTTGGTAAAGCTTTTTATCTTTTTCTCTAAAATTTTTCTTAGAACCAGAATCAATGTTGGCTTTCCCTTTATGTTTAGCAACTAATGCACCCTCCACAGTAGCATCTTGACATGCAGTTCTCCTCTGTTCATAAGCTTCAAGTGCACTCACTAGCTCAGTAACAGTGAGTTGAGTCAAGTCTTTAGTATGCTTTAAAGAGGACACTATTCCTTTAAATTTTTCTGGAACACTGTTAAGAATTTTTTCAACAACCTGTACCTCTTTCAAGTCTTCACCTAGCATACGAATCTGATTTACCAGATGCATGACTCAATCAGTATAGTCCATGACAAATTGATTGTCTTTCATTTTGAGAAGCTCAAACTCTTTTCGAAGATTTTGAGCCCGCATTTGTTTCATTCTTGCAGAGCCTTGAAACTCCTCCTAGAGTTTATTCCATGCTTGTTTTGCAGTCTTGCAACCTATGATTCTGCTAAATATTGTCTCAGACACAGCTGCATGAATGAATGACAAAGCCTTGTATCGCTTTGCTACCTCTTCAACGTACTGTTTAATCTGAGTAATTGTTGCATTATCTCTCAATGCAGGTGGCTCTTCCTTAGATTCTATGGCATTCCAAAGGTCATATCTTTTGAGATAGGCCTCTATCTTGACAGCCCACAATGAGTAATTTTTGCCATCAAAGATTGGTGGAGATGGGTGAGAAATAGTGGGAGTCGACATATTGCTGAAGTTTGAGCAATTTGAAGAGTGGTGGCTTGACTTTAGATGTATGGTGAGTTTTTTGGTATTTCAGGTCCAACTGAGATCTTATATTTGCAAGAGCTCTGATACCATGATATATTTCTATTCTATAAGAGAGAACCAGATGACAAAGATGCTCTGTTATAGAACTAAAACAGAGGTTAACAAAACTTGAAAGAAAGACTGTCGATGGTTACAAGAAACTGCAGAACATACTTCATTGATCATATTGAAGTACAAGTTAAATATGCAGTAGGCATGATTAACACTTGTAACATAATCTAGACACAAGTGTTATGGCATAAAGACAACAAACTCATGCAACTATACATGTAGGAGATGGAATTAACAGAAAACATGCATGACTAATGACTAGTACAATGAAGCAAAGTATAACAAAAGCTTGACAAGTGTACATTATCATGCAAGTATTAACTTAACATCAGCAGTTGTGGAAGTCATGACTCGATATTCTGCTTTTATGCTTGATCTAGAGATCATGGGTTGTTTCTTGGAGGACTGAGAGACACAGTTGGCACTCATAAATGGAATGTCCACTTGTACTACGCCTTGTATCTGAGCAATTGGCCTAGTCTACATCACAATATCCATGGAGCTTAAATGGACTTTGAGCTAAGAATGTGAGGACACAGTGAATCATTCCATTGAGATATCCGAGAATACATTTGATGGCTTTCATATTTCCTTCAGTTGGAGATTGGAGGTGTTGACATCCTGAACAATGTCGAGTTGTGTGTAGGTGAGGTATTGGAAAGCACCTGCTAGACTTCTGTATTCTTTTGGATCAATGCTTCTGGAGTCTTGTGGTGAAAACTGCGACTTAAGAGCCATTGGGGTGTTGAAATGAGAGCAATCGGTGAGCTTGGCTCGGTATAGTAGGTCCTTGTTGTGCTTGCTTTGTGAGATTATGATTCCTTCTGAGAAATATTGTACTTCAAGGTTGAAGGAAGTAGCGTAGTTTTCCAAGGTCTTTGAGAGCAAATTCTATGTGGAGTCTATTTATCAAATTCTCAATAAATTTGTCATCATTACCTGTGAGAACAATATCATCAATGTAAATAAGCATAAGCACAATTATATTGTTCTTGCATAATGTAAAAAGAGAAGGGTCAGCTTGGCTGCATAATAAGCTAGTGTGGATTAGAAAGTCGGACAACCAATCAAACCATGCTCATGGTGCTTGTTTGAGGCCATAGAGAGATTTGTATAGCTTGCACACATGATTTGGCATTTCGAAATTCTTGAATCTAGGAGGTTGTTCTATGCAGATGGTTTTTTTGAGGTAGCCATGTAGGAATGCATTCTTCATGTCTAATTGTCGCATTTTCCATTTCGAAGATACGCTATAGCCAGAACTAATCTTATTGTGGTGGCTATGGCGATAGGGTTTTATGTTTTTTTGTTGTCTAAGCCTTCAACCTAAGTATATCTTTATGCCACGAGTCATGCCTTATATATCTTTCGATGGAGCCATCATCCTTATGTTTGATTCAAAAAATCCACTTGGACCAATGATGTTGGTATCTGGAGGTCTCGGAACCCAGGTCCAGGTTCGATTGTTACTGAGTGCTTGAAGTTCTTCAAGCATTGCAGCATGCCACTGGGGAATGGAGAGAGCTGCTTTGTCGTTTTTTGGAACTGTGGTGACTGTGGTGTTGTGTGCCTCGTTTGTTTGCTTGCGTTGAAGCTGCTTGATGTTTTCAGCTAGAGTTGGATCAAGGTTACGTTGTGCATCAAGTTTTTGGCGAGTCACCATTAGATGTATGTTTGCTTGCTCGGTGTTTGTTTCTGAACCTGCAGAAGAGGATAGGAGTTAGATTATCACTTACCTTTGGCACATCAATGAGATTTTAAGATTTATTTCTTGCAGATTAGCCTGCTGTTCATTTTCGACTTTAGAGATTCGAATTGTTTCAAGTGGATTGACTTGCTGTTCATTCTCAGTTACGGTCATGTGAGTTGGGTGCAGTCTGAATTTCAGCAAGTATTTGACTTTGTGCCTTAGGTTTGCAAAAGTCATCAGAGATAGAACTTAAGACATTGTTGATCCCTTCTTGCATTTGAGATTCATTATTGCCTTGGTTGTTTGTTGGTGTGGGAATGCTAGTTTTCCCTTTTTGTACCCAAGCATCGGTGTTAGGAAAGGTGGTGACACCTAGATCTACCTGTAATGGAGTGTTGTTAGGGGCATAGGGAAACTTATGTTCATCGAAAACACCATGCCCTGACAAGTAGACCAGATATATGGTGGGATTTAAACATCGGTATCCTTTGTGCATGGGACTATATCCCAAGAAGTTGCAGGGATTCGTCTTTTTTGAGAACTTGTTCTTCCCATAATCCCTTAGATAAGGAAAACACCTGCAACCAAAAATCCTTAGACCACCATAGTCAGGATTTTTTTAAACAATTTTGAAAAAGGAATTTCCATATCAAGTGTCTAGGATGACAATCGATTTATGAGATATAAAGATGTAAGGAATGCGTCTACCAAGTATTTAACAGGTAAATGAGCTTGGAATAACAAAGTAAGACCTGTTACTACAATATGACGATGTTTCATTTCTGCCACACTATTTTGCTTTGGTGTGTTTGGGTAAGAAAATTGATGATGAATTCCACAATTTATCAAATGACTTTCAAATTCAAAAGATGTAAATTCACCACCACTATCAGTTTGAAAAATTTTGATTTTTCGATTAAATTAATTTTCAACCATTCTTTGAAAATTGAGAAAAGTTTTGAAGAAATTAGATTTTTTCTTTGAAGAAAACAACCATGTATATCTTGTGCAGTCATCGACTATCACAACTTAATATTTAAATTGCTGACATGATAAAATAGGTGCTGGTCCCCATAAATCACAATGTAATTTATTTAATGGAAATTTAGAAATATTATTTGAGAATGAAAATGGGATTTTACATCTTTTCCCCATTGGACAACTACTATGAATCGTTGAGTTTTTCTCCCAATTGGAAACATTAATTGAGCCTTTTGATTGTGATTCTTTTAAGTATCTTAGATGAGGGTGACCCATTTGTTGGTGCCATATGTTTTGTTTAAATGCAAGAAAAGCTTGTTGCTTAATTTCCTATAACGCATAAAAACCTCCATTTCTGAATCCCTTAGTATCCTGCCCTGTCAAGATTTAATAACAAAATCGCTAGCAGAGAATTCAATGGTGCAGGTATTGTCTTTTGTTAATTTTCTTACAGAGATTAAATTTTTCTTTGTTTTTTTGGAACAATCAACACATCAGTTTAAGATCTCCATAATTTGTTTCTATTTTTCCTTCACCTATGTGAAAAATTTTGAGGCTTGCACCATTTCTTACAAAAATGAATTCATTACCTTTATAAGGAGTAGTTTTCATGAATTTACCTGGAATATTTAAAATGTGTGACATGGCCTCGGAGTCTGCATATAGGTTTTAGTCCTTAGTTTCTGAATTCATTGTAGCAAGTGCCTTAGGAAGATGGTCCTCGGATTGAAATGAATGATCAAACTCGTTCCAGCATTCTAGAGTCGAGTGATTGGCTTTTCCACAAATTTGACATGTCACTATTTGTTCCATTCATTGAGAGTGATTACTATTGTTCAATTTTCTATTCACGCAAGTGCACGTATTACAAAGATAATATGGAGATGAGTAGAGTGTCGATCCCACAGAAAATTGAATTAATACTTATTGCTAAGTACTAAAATAAACACACTCTAATTTTATCTAAACAATTAAAAAGAAAGATTTGAAACTAATAAACTAATAACTAAAACTAAAACTAATCTAAAATCTATTAGCAAATTTACTTTATTAAATTCGAGTGACTACCAGATTTAAGATTATGATATCCCTCAATACTTCATCTGAATATTGTCTTTCTCTCTTAACTTAGTTTAATGGATTAAGTTGCTAACCTTAAATCCTAAATTATTTACAAGTCTCTTTCGAATTTCTCATAAAAATATATCTCTCAATTAATTTACTATATGTCTATGCAAATTATATTGAAGAAAAATTCATTAAGTTTGTATTCTAATTTTGGCTACGTATGGCTTATAGGTATATGTCTACTCTATATACAAATCAAACCACCTAATCAACTAATTAAGTGTATTCGATCATACGTTATTCTATTTAAGGTCTACCTAAATCTCCTTCGTCAAGGTTTAACTTAGGTTTCTAATTCAATCTAATTGGTGACTAGTCAACTCGAAGCATTAAGAACAAAATAAAATAAACAACTTAAATCTATCAAACATAAGTAAAAGAGAGATAAATAATTTAGGCTACATATTGAGTTCAATCATAATCTTAGATTAACAATTTAGTTCTCCATCAAGTCATATATCATCATTGAATAAATATTAAACATTAAGAACAAAACAAAGAAAATTAGAGAATAAAAGAAAAGATAGAAAAACTCAAGAGTTGTATTCTTGATCTCCAAGTCTCCTTGAAGCCTGCAAATTCTTCTTAGCTTCAATGACTCTGTGGATTGACACTTAGCTGTTAATCTGGTGTTTCTTTTTTTTCTCCTTAAGTCCTCCGAAAGGTTATTTTTATAGGCTTTGAAGTTAGGCCAAGTTGTGTGGAGAAAGAAGTCAATTTTAGCTGTAATTATCTCACCAAACTATGTGAGTCGCAACCTTGCCGAATTAATTAACAGAAATCATAATTGCTCTAGGACTGCTACAGTGTATCAAATTTTATAAGTTTTTTAACCATCTTTATTGCTGAACTGGGTAAAGTGGTAAACATAAAAGTTGTATCTTTTTCTCTTATCTTTCCAATAGTCCAAGAATCACTTCATTTGGAGCTCTGTAGAGAAAGTTATGACCAAAATACCTAAACATATGCATTAGAAGTTAGCACCTTGAAATTGCTCTCCTTCTTCCATTAAAGTTCTTCTTTCATCAAACACCTACAAAAGCACAAATAAATCAATAACAACCTATCTTAACCACATTAACTGTAAATTAAATAAAAAATTAACTAAGATTAGATTGACTCACCTAAAATAACTAATTTAAAATAATTAAATAAAATCTATTAATTTCTATGCATTATTACAAGAACTACGTTAATTTATTATCAAAATTAAGTCCAAATAACTCAATTGATTTTTGGATAGCAGCTAGGCTATCACAGATACTTTTAAATTTTTTGAAATATTCATCAAGTGGCATATTTCCCTTTTTGAGAGAGATCAATGTGTCATTTAACAATTGTTCTTTCTCGACTGTGTTAGGTAGCAATTGGTTTTCAACTGATTGCTGTACCTGAGATGTAGTTTGTACATTCTCTAAAGAAATGAGTACCTCAGTTTCAATATTTCAGAGTAGCCAGGCAATTACTAATCCATTGTTGTTATGCTAGACTTGGTATTGTGGGTTAGGAGATAATTTGTCGTCTTCTCCAATTATTTTTTCGCAAGTTTGTTTCATTAGTCAAGTGATGCTCTAAGCCAATGCTTTGGATTAGAGGTTCCACCTGAGGACACCACAACAAGAAATTTGAGCTATCTAGTTTTAATGATATTAGGTTAGTACATTGGTGCAGGGTTTGAAGAGAAAGAAAATGTTCGGGATTTGTTGAGTTGGCCATGAGACTATGGTTTTTTTGTTCCAACCTTTTATGATAGCTCGATAATATAAAGAATTTGAAACAATTGTAAGAGATTTAACAAAAAATAGTTCTCATTCCACCTTATTCATGAACACATAGTTACCTATATATATATATTTGTATATGCTATTTACACGAAAGGTTATTTAAGTAGAAAAGTCTATTAAGTAAAGATTTTATCTAATGGCTATAATGTGATTGTGCAATCCCTTGAGAGAGGACCATGCATTTGGCTAAATGTATGCAAAGCTGATTTGGACTTTCCTTTAAGGTGGAAAGAGTCGTTGGAGAGAATTGAGGAGCTATAGCCATTGGAGAAGATTCTATTGAGTGACAGATTTCAACCAGTATTTTTGATTGCTAATCTTCCCTTTTAGCGTGGACCATGTGAATCCCACATTGTAGAGATATGTTCTTAGCGGGTAGAGCCATAAATCTCATATCAAAAGGAAGCTCCTAGCGAGGAGTCAAGAGAGAATTCCATATGCTAGGGAGGGGAGCTATTAATCCCTTATCGGTTATGTACTAGAGTGATACTAGTTATATAAGGGTTTACACCTTCAATCTGTGAGGTGCCTTTTGTGGGATAAAACCATTAAGCTAGTGAGCTAAAAGTGGGCAATATCTCATAAGGGTTGCCTCAAACTTATTTGAGTTGTTTATCTACTTCAACTTTCACCAACACAAAGTCACTGCCACTCCCTTCCTTCCTACTATTTTTGTCGCACCATATGCCCCTGCCGACTCCAGCTCTCTCTTGATCGATCTCTTTCCACGTCTCTCCCTTTCCTCTTTTTCATATTGTTTTTCTCTCCTTTGCTTCTCTCCACCTATCTTTTCTTCATTATTTCCTTATCTTTCTTTCACCTTTCTCCCTCTCTACATTACTCTATCACTTGACAATATTCTCCCACCCCAACAACTATACACCCACAATGAAAATTTGGATTTTTTTTCGTAACCCGAAAAAACTATGGCTCTTATTCCTCTCTCTCTCTCTCTCATTCTAGCATAAGCTTAGGAAACTTCATTTATTTTAATTTTTATTTGTTCTAATTAAAAAATTTGAAGCTTGAGAAAAGCTGAAGGCTAGCATGGAAAATATTGATTCTAATTGTGCTCTATACTTTCTTTCTTGCATTTTCTTTGGAAGTGTTTTATGCCTCATTATTGTAGTAATTTTAGGGTTTTCTTAATCATCTTCTTTTTGCACGCTTGTTCCGTTTAGTATAATTTTTTTTTGGTGTTGGTTGTTATTGATACACTACTAGCTTTTTCATTCTCTTTTCTTGATTTCATTCGCTCAAGTTACTATTTTGTTGCCCCAAAAAATAATACTACACTACAACATTTTTACCTTTTTACTGTAAAATTTTAGATGCATTTTTTCTTATGTAACTAAATTCATCATATTACTCTTGATACATTTCATTTAATTACACTATTTAAAGTGTAATCACATAAAAAAATTGAGAAAAGCCCACAAAATAAAATCAGCCAACAGCCTAAAAAAAAAACCAAACAAAAGCCCCTTACCCTTTTCATGGTCAAATAGACTATATTCTTGAAAAATCCCTTTGGCTCTGCCCTGTTGCTTTCTCTTTTCATGATTCCAAAAAATGCCAAACAAATGAAGAGTTGATGATGCCAACCAACTCAAATGGATTTGTGTCGCATGCGTAGTCCTAGACCTGTTCCTATATTTGAGCTTGCCCATTTCAATTCTCAGGTTCTCTGCTCCGTACAAATTATTTGATCTACTCTCAATTTTTCTAAGACAGGTAAATCTCTTTTTCTCGATTCATCAATTCTCTTTTTCTTTCTTTGGCTACTAAGAACACTATCGGTTGACACAAATCTAAAGAAATCCTTAGTGATTTTCTCAACTCTTTTGATTTTATGTTATTTTTTCAAATTTATTTGAAATTTGATAGTTAAGTTTTGAACAAATATTGAATAGAGTTTTTTATTGTGTTCAGGCAAGTGTTCATATTCAATTCTCTAATTCTGATTCAGGTACTCACTCTATTTCTCCTTTGATTTTCTTTTATTTTAAGCATTATTTATGTAGTTCAAGTTTATATTAGAGTTTCCTATAACACTAATTAAGGATTTGGATCGAAAATTAGGGTTGCTTAGGAAATATAGATATCAATATAGGGTTGCTTAGGGTTGTTGGTCTTTCTTTTATTGATTTGTGAGATATTTTTAAATTGGATTTTCGTTTTCATTAATGTTCTCTTTTCTTTTTTTATTATTTTCTACTTGATTACAGTTAATGTTTCTATTTTGTCTCTTTGATTTTAAGAGTAAGATGACTTTGGTTGCTTGAGAATCTGACATAGGTAAGTTTCAGTGCTTTTTCCTTCTATTTCTTTTGTAATTTAGTCGATGATTGACTTAAAGAAATTGTGTTGTAAGCTCTATGATAGTGCTTATCTTCATTACAATCGCCTTTATACTGCTCAGCTAGGAAATTTAAAGACATGCTTTGATGAAATTGGCAGCTGGATTATAATTTTGTCCTTCACTTTTTATTTATAAAATTTAATGTAGTTAAGCTATCAATTCCCAAAGAATCCTAATTGTGATGTGCAATAATATAACTTATATTCTACATTATAGGCACACAAGAAGAAGTAGCTGCAGCTTATGATATTGCTGCAATTAAGTTTAGGGGGACAAGTGTTGTAACCAATTTTGACATAAGTAGGTATGATGTAAAGAGAATTTGCTCAAGCTGTACTCTTACTAACCTCAAGTCAAGTCAGCTTATAATTAGTAAGCTTTTAACATTAAATCCCCAAAAGACCCTTTGACTCTTTACCTCTCATTTCCATCTTATTTCACAGATCCGGGTCTTCTTCTTCTTCTTCTATCAAGGTACATGTTTTGTTATTGCTTTTTGCAAGTTTCAATCTTTAACCTAGTTTTTGTTCATAGCTGTTATTATCATTTGGTCATTCTTTTTGGGTGCTTTTCCTTTGCTGTAAGTTTTTCAAATTAGATCAGCTAATTGGGTTTTGCATGGTAGATTTGTTTTGCCTTGTTGGGTTTTTCTTTTTGAAGTCCCAGATTGGGTTCTGAGGATGCTAGGAAAGGGAAATAAGGGTAAAAGTTTGTAAAAGATTTTGAGTTTATGTTTTGTTCTGTGTTGCCTTTACTCTAAAAAGGAAAAAAAGAGTATAAAAAGTTTAGCTTTGCTTGAGTTTAGGTTGCAAAAACTGGCTCTATGGATTGGCATTTATGTTTTCTTAAGACCAAAATTGAGGATGAATTAATTGATTCAAAGTTCAAAGCTATAGGGCTGGTTTTGTTGAATTTGACATAATCTGATTATGAATTATGTTTTTGGTTGTTTGTTTTAACATTTTTGAGCAGTAAATATTGGCAAATAAAAGGCAGGAAATTGGATTAAAGTTGATTTGTCGAATTAGATAAAGAACAGTACGGTTAGATCTAAAGCATATTCTAGCCATGTCTTTTATTGGTACCCAGCAGAAATGCAAGATTTGTGAGAAGACTGTCTATCCTGTGAAACTTTTGTCAACAGATGGGGTTCCTTATCGTAAGTCTTGCTTCAAATGTAGTCATTGCAAAGGGACTCTAAAGGTAAGGTTTTTAATTGCTTTGAATCATTTTCTACTCATTTGTTGATGTAGTTGCAAATATAGTTGACATGCTTGTTTTGTACATTGATTAGGTTTAAAGCAAATGGGATATCAAATTATGTTGCCGTTTATTGCATTTACACTGAGGTCACTAAGCATTTTATTTTTTTTGCTAGTTAATTTAGTAGATCTTTGTTAGAATGTGTAATAAAAAAATATACTAAGGAGTAACTTGGACACTATTGTCATCTTACTGCTGGTTTTTTTTATTATTCATTTTTTTCCTTAAGAAAGAAAATTTTGGGTGATTTTTTGTTGTAAAAAAATTAGCATTGTTGTAGGCTCTGTGAACGAGTGTTGCTCACATAGTAGATTTTGTTAACCAACTTTGTTGATTTATGTAATGAAGTTTCTGCTTCTAACTTAGCAGCATGTCTTATGTTTCCAGTTGGGTAATTACTCCTTGATGGAAGGTGTTCTTTATTGCAAGCCTCATTTTGAGCAACTCTTCAAGGAGATGGGTAACTTCAACAAGAATTTTCAGTCACGTATGTATTTTTCTCGTGATGGATAAAAGTTTTTATTTGACTTCTTGATAGTTTTGTTTTGTTGGTTTAATTTGTCATTAATTTTATTGTCAATAGCTGCAGAGTCAGCTGAGAAGTTAACTCCCGAGCTGGTAAATATCCCTTGCAACACCAAATGTGTTTGATGTTTGATTACGTAAAGAGCTAAAAGTTATTATTAGATGAGGATATCTGATGAAATTATATCTTAGCAAGTATTTTGCATCTGCTAATGCTTCATCTCTAATAATACCAAGTATAATATCTTTCCCCTTCTCTTCCATTATACCAAGTATTTTTTATTTATGATGTTGTTAACTTATAAGTTATTTTGTTAGTAATTTATTTTATTTTTTATTAATACAGAAAGTTAATAGTTAAGTATTAGGACATAAGTGCTTACCTATCTTTATATCATTGTTGGTTTGGTATTAATTGACCCATCCTTTAGGTTAATTTTATTTGATTCATGAAGAATTGGCTGAACTGAAAGATAGCCCATTTGCTTGTCACTTTAAGAGTTTTTATCATTTTAAAGTTCTAATTTGTAATATAATTTAAGATTTATGATTTGTGATATCATTTTTACTTTTCTTAGATGGTGGAAGTTAATGTTCCTCAACTTCTCTTGGAAGAATAAAAGCACAACTTCGAACAAATGGGCCTAACAAGATACTTGGAAGAATTGATTCCAAATGCTGCTATTGATGAATTCTGTAAGTCATTTTATGTTAATTTATGTAATTGCTTTGAAGGTAATTTTCTTCTAGCATTATCATTGGAATTGTTCTATGCTGGATCCCTATTAGGATTTTCTGATTTATTGTTCTCTACTGGGAACTTCCTTGTTTTTGATGACTCGTAATCTTAGGGGTCTCTTTTTTAAGCTTCTGGTGGCAGTTTCTATTAGCGAAACGCAACAAGGTCTTGCGGTTTATTGGCTTGGCTCTGATTTTATTTTTGTGACAGAAGCATTTCTTTGTTACCTTGCTTTTCGCTCCTATTGTTTTCAGTCTTCTTTTCCATCTTGTCCTTGCTGAACTTAGCCACTTCATAGAGATTTTATTGTAATTGTACAGCTCTGTTACCACACCAATTTTTATGCCATTAAAGTCTTAGGCTAATAAGACAAAAGACTTGCCATGGCATCCATTGGTGATGGATTAATATAATTATGCTTTTTAGAAAAATATTACCTATTATATGAACTACTTGCAAATGAATTTTATCTTGCAACTTAATCTTTGCAAGTAAGGATGGCAATGTCAGTTGGGTTTGTTAGGTTGGAGAATGGACAAACAAATATGTATAGAGAGGAATTGGAGAGAAAAAGAGAGAGATGACTAAAATTAGTTGAGGAAAATGATTGTAAAAATTGAATTTAAGACATTGTAAACGTTGTAAAGACCTTTGAAAATGATTTTTAAAGCATTTGATTTTTGGGGCATTAGTTCTACAATTTGATTTCATGATTTGTGAGCATGTCTTTCTATCACATATTAAAGGTTATATGTCTCTATTTTATACTTTTTAGCTACACATTTTATATGCTACCATATGATTTAAGATTGCAGTCATATAGCATACAGCTGCACTTTAATTTTGCTGTCGAATCCCATAAAGAAGTGCAACCATACTTTTCCATACATTGGCTAAGGCTGCACTTAGAAAAAGTACTGCCTTAACCTAAGGTTGCATATTTTTCACCTATGACTGCAATTTTTTTTGCAGCCAAAGGTCAAAAATGTTGTAGTGCTAACTGCTATTCTAGTTTCTCGAACGTAGCTAAGCACACTAGTGCATGCTTGATAATTCTCATATGATTGGCCCAAGGAAGGGCTTAGATGGGGAGTAATTGGTTGAGTTGAACCATTAATTCCTATCAAGTCAATAAAGTTTATTTATTAATTTATTGTAGATGGTCACATTTTCAATCAATCAATAACATTGGTGATACACAAGATATATAAATACACTAGCACATTGTATGGTAAAGTAGGTAAAATGAAAGCAAGCATTGTTCTTCTCTTTTATCCCAGTTCCATTGATTGTTAATGTACTTTAAACTTTAAACCCACATTTTAAGTTCACAATAAAATTGTTAATGTATTTGAAGGAAAATTCTCACTTGAGAATTTATCAAGGAGTCATGGCATTTATATTGTTGATGTGTAGTTTCCACAAGAAAGAATATTACAATTGAGAAAATGAAGGAATTTTACAATCAATAATGAAAAACATGAGCCTTAAACATAAGACATGTTGATATTGGGAGCTGTTTACTTGCCATTAAACCATTCCCATTCTGGCTCTTAGATTGCCAAACCACCGAAGTTTTTTTTTTCTTAATCATAGATAATTTTATTACGTATCAAAATAATTGATACAAAGATTGGTCTGAAGTAAAGCTACAGAAAATAGGATACAACAGTCTACCTATGAAAAACACTTAAACGATTGACTTAAAAACACCTTATCAAATAGAGAAATGACACTACAATACTAAAGACTCAACATTATACTTCTGAAAAAATCTTCCACCGCCTTTAACTGTTGTAATTCAAAAATCTTCCCACTCATTCCAGTGTCACATAAAATCACAATAAATAGTAGACATATGTCCCAACACATAATGGAAACTATATTTGTCAAACCGCAATTCTATATCTCACTAGATGCATTGAACTCGAATAGCCAGATCAAAATAGATTAACAACTAATAGCACAATCACATAAGCATACTTAACTTAGTCAAACTAAACAAACAAGAATCCAAACTCTCAATCTCAACATAGACTTGTAATCGAGAAATAGAAAATAATAGCTTGACAGACCATTCATAGCAATAACATCCAGCGTACTTAAAGACCTCAATCAACCCATACAACTCCTTAGTGCACAAACAATCTTAATTACCACCATGCAAAAATATTTCACCAGGTTCCATCCTAAATTTTGCTAAAGAATCGGCCACTGCATTCGCCTTTAGAAGAGTATGAACAAAATCAACATCACCAATAACATCACACTATTTATCAATCTCATTAATCTCATTGAAGGTGTTCCATGAATTCTTAAAATGAAGATGGTTCTCCCTCACCCATGCGAGTGCCACCTTAAAATCATACTCAACAATCAACTTCCTTTTGCCCATCCAAGTAGAAGAAGCAAATAGTTTGAGTGTATTTTCAATGACCATCAAATCAGCATAATTAGAATTTCCCAAAAGTCCAAAAAACATTCCCAATATACACTTCCATAACCAGCTGGACCTGGTTTATCACATGCTAATTCGTTGTTATATATGTCGTACAATTAGAAACAAAAAGACTCCATGGTTCTGACTTCCACACAATTTCATTTACAATTTCCTTAAATTCACAAGCCTTGATGCGAAGCATAAATCGCATTTTTACGAGAAAAATAATTTCATCTCCATTCCAACTTTTTTTTATTAAAGATGGTATCATTTGTAACTAACCAAATTGATCGACATGTAACCCCACACCATTAACCGCCTTGTTTTTGTGACAGTTTTCCACTGACAACCTTGCCATGCTTGTAAAAGAGACTCCACGGTTCATGAAATAAACCATTGAAATTCTCACCATTTCAAGACACCACACCATACGTTCCAACTAAAATGACATGAAACATGTATGTGTTTGCAAATTTAATCAAATAATCCACACCAACTACATGCTAAACCTCATTATCAAATTTCATCCCTTTCATATTTAAAAAGCATTTAGTTGGATTTTCTATTTGACTTTGGGCATTACTTTGCATAATGACCTGATTTTCCACAGATGAAGTATCTCGATGACTTTTTGCCTAGTTGCTCTTTCTTTCTTCCATACTTGATTCTTTTGAATTTTTTTCTTCTTTGGAACTTCCTAGTTCTCATGAGCTAGTTCAAGTAGGATGTCTTCTGAAGTGGCACTTCCTCCCAAATTAAAAGATTGCGATGAAAATGAGTATTCCATCGTCTTTATTGATGAAGTTCCACTACTTTACTTTGCATTTCCATAGCTAATGAAAAAAAGTCTTGAATACACCAAGCTAAGTGGTTTGTTTAAAAGCCACTTATTAAGTCAAAAGAAAAGTCCATCCCTTGACAACTCTCAAAACCCACCATCGTATAAACTTCATTATGAGATGACAATTTTATAATTTGACTCCATACCATCGACATCTTTAAAGTAAGCTCTGTTGAAGGCAACCAGTTTAATTTATCAACACCATTTTTCTCGACAAGCAATTTTTTCAATAATGAATTCTCTCCTATTCCATACCTCCACCATCATTTGCTAAGCAACACCAAATTTTTGTGCATTAAATCGGAAATGCCTAAACCTCTGAAGAACTTGGGTTTACACACCACATCCCATCTCACTTTTACCATTTTCCTTTTTTCCGCATTTTCTCCCCAAAGAAAATTTCTATGTAACTGCTCAAGCTTATTAAGAATTCCCTTCAGTGTTTTAAATATCAACAAATAATACATTGATAATAAATTAAGCTTTGAATTAATCAGGGCAATTCTCCCACCAAAAAAGAGGTACTTATGTCGCCATAAAGCTAACCTTCACTTGAATTGATTAATGGCCAAAGTACCCAAATAGTCCCTATACCCATGCATTTTTTTCAATTTAGTCTCTGCACTCAAAATCAAAGCAATTTAGTCTTTCAATTTTGAGAATTGGAGCAATTTAGTCCCTCTCTCTAATGTTGTCCAATTTTGCCACATGGTAGTGCCACGTCAGCATGTCATTTTTGGCCTCCAATCAGCCTATGATCCATAATTAAATCAATCCAAGCAGTTTGCCCACTTATTTTATGTCATTATTCTAAATTCTTAGGGGTATACAAAATGAATTGGAAAAAATTGAAAAAAGGTTTTTATGTGCTGGTGGTAAACAAAGTGGGGGGATTAATTATTTGAAGTGGGATACAGTTTGCAGTTTTAAAGAATATGGTGGCCTTGGTGTAGTTGATTGAGAGATAAAAAATAGAGCATTGCTTAATAAATAGTTGTGGAGGTTTGGTAATGAATGGGATAGCTTATGGAGAGAAGTTGTTATAGCGAAGAATGATTATGACCCAAGTGCCCTATAACCCATTGCTAAATTTACTCGTAATTTCTCTAATATTTGGAAAAATACTATTTCTTCTTTTGTGCCTACTAATAAGTTTTTCTTGCGGGTCTCACCTAATTTTGCCATTGTTGTAGGTGATGGAAAATTCATTAACTTTTGGCAAGATCAGTGGCTAGACGGATTGATATTACAAAATGAATGTCCATGTCTTTTTGCATTGGCCGTGAACAATAAAGGAAAAGTATGTGAATTTGGCGAATGAATTAATCTCAAATGGTGCTGAAAAATTGAATTATGGTGACAATTATTTGGAAGGGAATTTCAGTATTGGATGAGGCTATAGAGTTATCTAAGACAACGTACGTTAAGTACTAGTTTGTAGGATAAGGTGATATGGAAGGCTACCACAAGTGGAACATATACATCCAAATCTTTTTGCCAAAAAAATTCTCTAGTCTTATAGGGAGAATACTGATTTATGGAAAAGGATAAGGATGGGCTTGGTTCATACAGAGTGGAGGTATTTGTATGGCAATTGATGTGGAAGGAAATAGTCGTTAAGGATGAACTTGTAAAAAGAGGACTTCTAGGTGATGATGTGCAAGAAAAACTGTGAAACTGTTAGCCATCTCTTTTTTACATGTGAGGAAATATCGAAGGTATGGAGCATGTGATGTGTCGAATGGAATATGAATTGGATTATTTCATCATATTCTCAAACATCTTTCATGGTATGGTGATCTCTAACTCCTCATTGTGTTCAATTTAATATGTGGTTAATTGCATTCAATGCTATCACTTGGTCATTGTGGAAATTCTGAAATGATATAATCTTTAATGGTAAAGTATGGGATGTGATTCAATTGTATTAGATCATTAAATTAAGAGTTGCAGTGTGGGTTAAATCCAAATGTCTTGAATTTCCATATTCAACAGAAGAGATCTTTCGAAGTCCAAATAATGTAAAAAGTGTTCAAAGTCATAATTCAAATCGTTGGATGAAATTTATCATGGATGGGACTTCCTCATGTGGTTCAAGCTAGGTTGGAATTAGTGGTATTTTAAGAGCTAGTGATGGCACGGTGGAGGTAAGGTTTTCTATATCAACGGGGGTTGCGGATTCAAACAAGGTCGAATTAATGGCAATTAGAGAAGCTTTCTACATTTTTGAGAAGAGTTTGTATAATAATTATTACAAATTATGGATAGAAAGTAACTCAATGAATGCAGCTTATTGGATGAATAATTCGGAGGAGGTGCCTTGGAGACTTAGAGAATGGATTGTTAGTATGGAAACCTTGCAAAAAAATTCAAGCAATGAAGAGTAACACATGTATTTATAAACGCTAATGGTGAGGTGGATCGACTTGCTAAGGATGGAATTGGTACAAGGGAGCAATTCATACAAGTCTTGATGCCATCAGTAAATTAAATTGGAAGATAATGTTCATGGAGATTTGTTAATATTCGAGAAGAGTCTTCACAATTTTAAAGGACGGGTCACATGTGGATTATGCACAAGGAATCCAGCATGCAAATTTAATTTTTCAAAGAGATTGAATTTGGAAGGAGTCCATCATTTTTAAGACTCTAAAGCCAAGTGAAGGTTGGATGATACTAGGTGGTTAAAATTTTCAAGAACATGTATGTGGAATTCAGCATGAAATTTAAATTTTAAAGAGTTTTATTTTGAAAGGAGTCTGTCATTACTAAGGCTCTAAAGCTGGATGGAGTTTGCATATTATTTTGCTGTCTAAATGAGAAGTATTCGAACATATCATTGGATCATTTGGATAGGTTATTCATGTTTGGATGCCAAGGGTTTTCAAGAGAGCTGTGGGCAGCTAGGGTAGATAAATTCTACCCAAATCTCTCCAAATTTGGGCTTTAGGAGATAGGGTTATTTCTTTGTATTGTTTATTTTTTGTATTCATAAAATCCTAAGTATAGACTTTGGCATTAAGTAATAAAATTTGCTTACTTTTTTTTTTTAAAGTCTCTCTGCCTAAAAATTTAATAATAATAATACTAATAAAGAAAAGCTTTACCATGATTTAAGTGGATAAAATGTAAGTCATGATCTTCCAAGGTCTTACGTGCTCTTGAGTGTTCTATAAACTATCCCTAATGCAAAAACAGTGGGAAATGACAATTGAGAGGAGGAAGGTGAAAATGTAAAAGAAAAATAGTAGTACAATGAAAGACAGCCTCCGGTTAATGTATTTGGTAACATGGTTAACCTTGGTATCATCGACATAAGAAAAATTATAAGGTTGAAATAATTTACTGTTCAACCAAAAGGGTAATAATCCATGTGCATAATATACGAAGTTTATCAACTTTGAGGACCATATAGCAAAGTGGATAAAAAAGATGTAACTTTTGAAAGATAAAATATTTATCTCGAGGGTGATTAGGCAGCTACATCTTAAGTTTTTTTTTTTATGTGATTTTAATTGCTAATTAATTCACTATGGCACTTGAATTTAGCTTCCTTAAGATAGACATAAAAAAATTAAATGGTGTTATTGTGATCATACATTTACTTTAGCAATGTAGAATAGAATCAATATCTATGTAAACTTTCTTTCTCTTTTTAACTCAATGTCATCATTAAGTTGAATCAACTTTTGTTTTGACTTAGACACAATAATTTAAACATTAATATGAACTTCATTTGAAGTCTTAGTTATTGACCTAAAACTTATAACACAAAAGTATTTTCAGTGGTTACTAGCTACGAAAAAAAACAGGAGATTGCACCTAAAAATGCAAAAAGAAGTAAAGTTGGAGTTGATTTGTCATAGAATGGATCTATGTATGCTATGGTATGAATTAGCAGGTGGTTCAAGCAGCTAAAAATGGAACTTGGTTTCCATAACGCAAATAAGTTGGAGTACATATTATTCCAATTGTCGACTACTTGAAGTCTATTTGTTGGCAATATTTCTTGTGACTGTGACTCAAAAAGAGGCCTCCATACTAAGGAACAATTGGACTTTTTGTGGCCTTCGGCTCCTTGCAATTTAATCACTATGGCCCTATGCACCAAGAAATATGGTCTTCCCTTTATGTCACTAGAGTGATGCTCATGTGTTACGCTCAGAACATTGAATACTTTTCTTTATTCAGTTGTTAAGAAGTCGACGAAATATGATAAATACTGAGCAAGAGAGAGAGGAAGAGGCGGCGCATGAGAATGAGAGAATGTTAGAGAATTCTCATTACCCAAAAAGGTATTCTTACAGCAGTATTTATATACAGGGTCTCTGTTAGTCAGAGAAAAGCTAATACTTATATAACTAACAATCAAACTTTAACTAACTTTTAAACTCTAAAAACTCTATTAACAAAACGGTGCATTTTGCTGTAGTTGTGAAAGGCTTTTATTGAAATGGTGTGCATCATTTGTCTGCTTATGGCTTTTATTGAAACGGTGTGTACTATCTGTCTGTTTGTGCCTTTTTTTTTTCAAACCCTGACCTGCTATCCTCTGTACAATTAACTAACCTGCAGGCCTTATTCAACTAATTGTGTCTAATACTCCCCTTCAAGATGAGGAGTGAATATCATGAACACTCATCTTGCCTAATAACTTGTAGAATTGTCTTGGCTGTAGGGCTTTGGTAAAAATGTCTGTTATTTGTAATTGAGTTGAAATGTGTACAGGCTTTATTATCCCAGCTAAGACCTTTTCATGAAGGAAGTGATAATCCATTTCTATGTGTTTTGCCTTCTCGTGGAATACTGGATTCTTGTTAATGTGTATCGTAGATTGACTGTCAGAGAAGAGGTTTACTGCTTCCTTGTGACTGATTCCAAAATCTGCCAAAAGGTATTGCAACCAAATAATTTCACAACAGGTTGAAGCCATAAACCAGTATTCTGCCTCTGCTGAGCTTCTAGCCACTACAATTTTCTTCTTTGATTTCCAACTTACGAGAGAATCTCCAATGAAAATACCAAACCCTGTGATTGATTTTCGTGAGTCAGGACATCTTGCCTAATTACTATCACAATAGGTTAAAATTTTCAGACTAGACTTTGATTTCATTAGGATGCCTTGGCCTGGTGCCCTTTTAAGATACTTTATAACTCTGTAAGCTGCCATGAAATGTTCACTGCTGGGTTTATCCATGAATTAGGACAAAACTTGCACTGCATAGGAGATGTCAGGCATAGTAAAGGTTAACTATAACAATTTACCGACTAGTTGTCTATATTTGGTAGCATCTTGAAGATTTTGCTTACCCTTGGTCTTGCACAACTTATGATTATAGTTAATGGGAGTACTTACAAGCTTGGTTCCAAGTAGACCATGCTCTTCTAAAAGGTCTAGGGTGTATTTTCTTTGGCATATGGATATGCCTTCTAGAGATCGAGCAATTTCAAGTCCCAGGAAAAACTTGACTTTACCAAGATCTTTGAGTTTAAATTGTGAACTCAAAATTCCTTTGACATTAGATGCTACCTGAGCTGAGGTACTCCCTATCAAAATATCATCAACATAGACTAAAATTGCCACAAAGTCCCCACTGTTTGCCTTCATGGTAAACAAAGAATAATCTGATGTTGATTGTGTGAAGCCAAACTGTAGAATTGAGGCAGCGAGTTTAGCATTTCACTGTTTGGATGCTTGTTTGAGTTCATATAGGGATTTATGAAGCTTGCAAACCAACTTTGAACTTGTTTGATACTCCCTTTGAACAGAATACCCCTGTGGTAGTTCCATGTAAACTTCTTATTCTAGGTCCCCATTTAGAAAGACATTGTTAATATCAAGCTGAGAGAAGCGCCAATTGTTTGCAGCAGCTAAAGCAAAGAAAACCCTTACTATTGTCTGTTTAGCCACAAAACTGAAGGTTTCCTGATAATCAAAACCTATAATTTAATTGAACCCTTTAGCCACCAACCGTGCCTTGTACCTCTCAACTTCACCTGCAGCATTTACTTTCACCTTGTATATCCATTTACAACCTACAACATGACAATTAGGAGGAGTGGAACAATGCTCCATGTACCATTGTTTTCCAAGGCCTTCAACTCAACAGCCATGGCTTCCCTCCAATGACGATGATTAATAGCTTGATGGTAAGAGCTTGGCTCATGAACGGATGACAATGAGTCAGTAAAGGTTCTGTCTGTAGGTAACAATTTATTATAGGATATGTACTTGGTGATTGGATGTGCAGTGACTGTGTTTGAGTGGGATGATAGGTCTGTATAGTATGCTTCCAAGTATTTAGGAGTTTGTTTAGGTCTGATACTTTTTTTAATTGGCTATACTATGTCAGCAGTTGTGCTTGGCTTAGGTGAATTAGTACTGCTGACTGCAGGTTCACCAGTAGGCAATGAGTCAATAGGTAAATCATTCACATTTAAACTGGAAGTTTCTAATACATTTGATACAGCTTTAGGGAGATGTGTTTCTATTGGTTCTTGGTTTTGGTGAGGATAATTGGATGAATTTGTATCAAAATAGTCAAAATAATCAGCATGCACGCCAAGTGTTTGGTCAAATACAGGATGAGAAGTAGCATGCTGTGATGAATGAAAAGGAAAAGTATCTTCATGAAAAACAACATTTCTAGATATTAGAGTCTTTTGTGCACAAAGATCATATACTCTATATCCCTTGATGCCATTGGGATATCTTAGAAAAGTACACTTGCTTGCTCTCTTATCTAATTTCTTCCTATGCTGTGCTAGTGTGGATACAAAAGACAGGCATCCAAAAACCTTGAAATGATCATATGATGGTGGTTTCAGATAGAGCAACTCATATGGTGATTTATTTTTGAGAATTCTAGTAGGCACTCTATTGATGATGTGTATTGCAGTAAGCACTACATCCCCCCAGAAGTGTATTGGAAATCTAAATTGGTGCATCAGTGCTCTTGCAACCATCAGGATGTGTTGATGTTTTCTCTCAACAATTCCATTTTGTTGAGGTGTATCAACACATGATAAATGGTGGATTATACCTGTCTTGGCAAAAAAATCTGTAAGTTTAAACTCTTGGCCATTATCTGACCTTAAACACTTGATTTCAAGATTAAATTGCCTTTAAACTATAACATTAAAGGAAGGTATAATTGTTGAAACTTCTGATTTGTTCTTTATCTGAAAAATCCAAGTAAAACGTGAAAAATCATCCACAATGGTGAGGAAGAAACGTTGACCATTTAAAATGGGAGTCTCATATGGCCTCTAAATGTCCACATGGATTAATTTAAAGGAAATCTTTGTGCTTTGAGAATAAGTAGGAAAAGGAAACTTTCTCTGTTTTGCCAATGGATAGATTTCACAAAATAACTCATTTGAACATTTAACATTTGGAAATTGTCGATGGATTACATTGATCCTTTCTATAGGAGCATGACCAAGTTTGAAACGCCATAAATCAAAAGTTCTATTCACTGCATTGCAGTTACTAACGGAAGAAATAACAGGAAATTTAATAATTCTGTCAAAACAGTAATTTGATAAATCTTGAACTTATTTCTTATACTCCATGAAATATAATCCTGATGAGCCCTTAGCAACCCCAATCACTGTCCATGAGGGAATATCCTGGACAATACAGTATATGTCAGTGAAAAGAACATTGGCCTTTCTTGAATTAATTAGCTGACTTACAGAGATCAAGTTGAATTTGAAGCTTGGAACACACAACACATTCCTTAAGATGAGTGATGAGGTAAGTTTAACTACACCTACATGACTAACGACAGCTCTTTTATTGGTTTGGAGCTGGACAAAGCAATCCTTAATTGGTTTTGCATAGATAAAGTCATCTAAAGAATGTGAGATATGATCAGTTGCACCTGAATCTACTATCCAATAATTTTGTTTTAACATGCAAGTGCTTATGTTTCTGAAGCTAGAAGGCATGTTGTTGGTGGTATTGAAACAAAAATGGTCTGAAATGATACCTGTAGAAGCTGAATTTACCAATGAGTGTTTTGCTTGTTGGTTGTTTGAGGAGATGCCCTTACCATCACTACTGATTAAACCATTTTCATTGAGAATTTCCATTAGCTTGTTGACTTGTTGTGTTAGGACAGACAATTGAGACATGTTGCTTGAACCACTGAACTTTTCCTATTGTTTTGCTTGGGTTTCAACAGTTGATGCCTCATTGACTGTTGTGACAATATTAACTGCAACTTTGCCTCTTTTGATATTAGGCTTTCCTTTTGTAAATTTAAAATCTTCTGGAAACCCTATAATTTTGTAACATTTTTCTTTGCTGTGTCCTTTCTTGCCACAGTGGCTGCCGACCAGATCTTTTTTAGCAAGTTCTTTGAATCAGTTGTGATGAGCATAGCAGAAGACTCAAGAATAGGCTGTGACTGGAACAATAAGTTTCTTTGTGTTTCCTCTCTCAATACAAGATTATAAACTCTGTCAAGGGTTGGAATGGGATCCATGAGTATGATTTGAGATCAAATTGCTGAGAAAGATTCATTCAGACCATTCAGAAACCTGAACACCATGTCTTTGTGATATTGATCAGTATATTTCTTGAAACACTCCACATTACATCTTCCACATTCGTAATGTGGCAGAGGACGATAACTCATCATCTCTTCCCACACTGCCTTCAACTTAATGAAGTATGCATCCACTGATCTTGTTCCTTGGGTGATGTTCCCTAAGGTATACTGCAAATTACACAACCTGGTGTCATCTGGTTGAGCATAGTTAAGTTTCAGTGTATTCCACATCTTCATTGCGGATTCTATGAAAAATATGGTAGAGGCTATTGGGGGTGAGATTGAGTCTAAAAGCCAAGCAACTATGAGGTTGTTGCAACGAGTCCATGATGGGTACAGAGGGTCTGTAGCAGTTGGTTTAGGAATAGATCCACTAATGAAACCTATCTTGTTCCTAATGGAAAGGGCCAACAGAAACGATCTGCTCCATGCCACATAGTTATTAGTGGTAAGCTTTGGATTAATAATGACTGAGTTAGGGTGATCTGAATGGTGAAAGTAAAATGGAGATTGAAGATCTCCAATGGGTGAGATTTGTGATGAGGTTTGAGAGGCCTAAGGCCTTGATTGTGATGATTCAGATTCATTAGACATGTTTAATCAGCCAGTAGATGGAAGAACAGGAAAAAAAATAAGAAATTAGTAACGAGAGGATAAACTTACTGGTGAAGAAGGAAGATATAACCAGAAAATGGCAAGAACAAGTCATCTGATTATCAATAGCAACAATCATTCACTAGTATTCTAGACCTACTCTGATACCATGATGAATACTGAGCAAGAGAGAGGAAAAGGCGACGCATGAAAATGAGAGAATGTAAGAGAATTCTCATTACCCAAAAAGGTATTCTTACAGCAGTATTTATATACAAGGTCTCTGTTAGTAAGAGAAAAGCTAATAGTAATATAACTAACAATCAAACTTTAACTAACTTTTAAACTCTAAAAACACTATTAACAAAACGGTGCACTTTACTGTAGTTGTGGAAGGTTTTTATTAAAATGGTGTGCATCATCTGTCTGCTTATGGCTTTTATTGAAACAGTGCGTACTATCTGTCTTCTTGTGCCTTCTCTTTTTCAAACCCCGACCTGCTATCCTCTATACAATTAACTAACCTGTAGGCCTTATTCAACTAACTGTGTCTAATATGAAATAGATATGTAATTTTAAATGTATTATCATATAGAGCTGTTGGCGAATGTTTCAGCTATATAGTGCATTTTTTTACAAAAATATATGCAATGCAAGTGTAGTCATAAGGGAAGTCTGGTGCTTTCATACAAAAATGATAAGGCTTGTTGTTTTTAAATTGCCAAGAGCAATTTTTGTAGCTTTTATGTACCAAAGGTAAACCAAAAGTGTGTAGTGGAATTGTGGACAATTAACAACAATTGTGTAAGGCTCTTATTTTCATACAAAAACGAGAAGGGATCTCATTCTGCAATCGTCAAATGCACAAAAGGTGAACAAAAAGCTTCCAGTAGGGTTATAGAAATTTCATAGTGATCTTTTGGAGACTGACTTATATTGGATGAATGGTGTTAAACGTTAGTATTTTAATGCTTAAAGGGAAAGGTGTGTAAAGTTTCGAGTATGATGAGAAAATACATATTCATAATATGAATCGTAAACTCAAAAATGCTAGTTGAATAATAGTCACATAAACAAATATGCTTAGAACGTCAAATTCAAAGACAAGAAAACTTCAGGGAAGGCTGAGCAAAAAAAGTATTTTGCTTACTTTTACTTTTGCATTCAGTTTACCAACACAAGAACTTTTATTAATAGATTTGTGAGATTTTCACTAAACATGTATGTTTGACTATAATGCAATAAGAACAAACAATTATGAATGTACATATATTTGGAATGAGAATGTATAAACCACTATTATAAGGAAAAGGGCATGACATCATGGAATGAAAATAGGATTTTGTAAGGTATAGAAAAATGTAAAAGTACAAATATAATACAGGAAAGAGAAATCACTATTTCACACATTTAATAGCAAACAATAATAACATGATGCTTGTAAAAGCACAAATATAGTTGTGTAACGTATGCAAACAATAATAGCATATTGCTTATAAACATGTAGTGTAAATATTATGTGGTTGGAAAAATAAATGAAGATAGGATGGTAAAGAATTATGAGTAAAAGGTAAATAATATAGTATTAGGACATTGTTTTGAAGACAATTGAAGACTGGAAGTAATAAATAACAATAAATAGATTTAATCCAGGAATAAGATCATGATGGAAACAAGTTTTGAAATATTATTGAATAGGCACAGAGCAAAGTGCTGATATTATCGAATTTTAGTTTTTTTGGTCGAAGATTTGTCTCCATGGCTGTTGTTGGGTTGTTTTTGAGGTGTTGAGTTAGGGAAAAGCTCCCTTACAACTTGGCTATTGATTGGAGATGGTGAAAGTTGATGTTGAGATTTATTGGATGTGATTTGCATCAGTGCTGATCTAGATGTAGGTGTATCTGGTGCATTGAGGGACAGTTCATGTTGGATCTCATCACAGTCATGTAGTTTATAATTTGCAATTCCTGCTTTGGCTGCCTTTAAGGTCAGGTCTATTATAAAGGTCTTCATCTGATTGATCAATGCTTTCACAAGTCCAACAGTATCATTTGATGGATGGTTTCCATGGCTACAAGTTTCGCTATGGTAGCCTTAATAAGTTTATTTGCTGGTCGTCTGAAGGCCACAACGTTCGTTTGTCCAAAATTGTCTTCAAGTACTAGCTGTATGGAGCATCTTAAAAAGGTGGAAAAGCATTATCTTAAGTAGAATTGTAGAAATAATATGCATTTATAATCAATATAAAACTTGTATTTCATATATGCTTTTGAGTAAAAAATATATCCAAGCGTATGCACAATATGCATGATATTGTAGTGTTAGGCCTATTAATGTTTTGATCTAAGAAATTAACAATTTCATGCTGGTTTTGTCAGCTTAAAGATATACATATATAGTTTTTGACTTTATTATTAGTTTTAACAGTATGTTCTTAGCTAATGTCACTCAAATCTTGAAGTTTTTTTGTTTTTAATTCTTTTCTTTGTTTTGTTCCTTTTTTTGCTTACCACTTGCAAATATAATAAGCATCACAGGCAAACAAAATAATTTTCAGAATCAATATTTAGGATTGCAAAATTGTTTTAAGAGTTTAAACTAACTTAATTTGAGTTAATTACACCACGATAAAATAAAGAGATGCTTTTGTATGCACATGTAAATTCCTATTTGCTATATTTTGAAAGTTAGTAAAACAATTTAGTATTTGATCATTGTAGGCATATTTCAATGAGCAACTCAAGATATAATAGTTATAGTCTAGAAGGAAGAAAAATGAAAAAAACAAAGGAAGAAGAAATGAGTTGCAGAAGCGTTATCCTTCCCATATCATTGTTTAGGCAAAACTATCAAATATTGATAATGACCCATTGTCAATTTTATCACGCAAGTGTATTTATTGTAACAAGTAATATAATGTAAGTAGAGTGTTAAATCCTACAGAGAATTGTCCCAACTTTTGGTAAATACTACAATTAAATAATCTAATCCTATTCAAACAACCAGATTAAAGTGATTAATTAAATGCTAAACTAAAACTAAATAGTAACTAAATTAAATCTAAAAACTGATGGGCAAAACTTTACTAGATTACACTATCCCTCAACACTTTATCTGAATCTTTTTTCTCTCTTTAAACTTACTTCAATGGATTGAGTTGCTAACTTAGAGTCCCAATTTATTTATAAGTCTCTATCGAAATTCTTATAAAAATATCTCTCCCAATAAATTTACTATATGTCTATGTAAATTCAACTGAAGAAAAATTCATTAAGTTTGTGCTCTAATCTTAGATACATGCGACACATAGTTATATGTTAATCCTATAAGCAAATCAAATCGTTTAACCAACAAAGTGAATTTAAACACATGTTATTCCATTCTTAGCCTAATCTAAACTCTATTCTTTAAGTTGTATTTAGATATCTAAATTAATTTAATTGGTGATCAGGCAATTAGAAGCATTAAACATAGAATTGGAATAAACAACTCATATTCCATTGATAACAAGAAAAAGAGAAATAGAGTATTTAAATTACATGCTGAGTTCAATCATAATCCTATAAAAAGTAAATTAGTCCATAATATCTACTGAAAACATCATCCAAATAAAATCAACCATCGATCCAAGTCAAAGAAAGTGAGAGAAAAACAAGGTAGAGAGAGAAACTAAGATTTGAAGATTTTAAATCTTTAATCTTCTTTGTTTTCCCTTGCTTTCTTGTTTTGTTGATGGCTCTTTTTTCTCTAGAAAAGCTACTCTGTATGCCTCGTTCGAATCCTTTGAAAAAGTCCCTTAAAATACCTCCCAAAAATCCTATTTTTTAAAATTTCGTAAAAGTAGATTTTTAGGTGGATGGCAATGTGTCGTGGCCTAGCTCTTTGGGCACTGCGGCACCTTGTTCACGGGAGGAAGTATGGTGGCTTTTCCTCTAATGGGAGCTGCGACCTTCCTTCACCATGGCTGTGAAACTCTCCTCTTTGGTCCATGTGAGCTGCCCTGTTGCATGTCCTTGGTCCATTCAAGGCAATGGCCTTGGCTCCCATGTGTTGCCTTGCGCAAATTCTGCTACAGTCCTTTCTTTTCCAACGTGATTTTCTCCTTAGTTTGAATTGAATTAGGCAAAGTCGTAAACATGAAAGTTGTTTCCCTGTCTTTTAACTTTCCAATGGCTTAGGAATCACATGAATTGAAATTCTATCATGAAAGTTATGCTCAAAATACTGCAACATCTATGAAAGATGTACTTAGCCATACTTGTGCGTTCATCACTAATTAAAGCCTTTTATTTGAGAACCTTCAAAAACAAAAGACTAAATCAGTAATAGCTATTCTTAAGACATTTTAACACAAAATTAAACTAAACTACTTGAATTAGATTGACTCAACAAGGTTTAAACTAAATTAAAAAAATTGAATAAAACTACTTAAATTCGAACCAAAAATTCAAGACTTAGCTATTTTAGTACCCAAAATGTGGCAAAATAACTCTATATGCTAGAGTTATCACACCCCCAAACTTAACATTTTGCTAGTCCTCAAACAAAACATAAAATAAAAGGAAATAACATAAATGAAGAACACAACTAATTAGAAGTAGGTTGCCCCAAATCAATGATCACCTTTAATTTCCTCATAAGTTTTCCCATATTCTCAACTCAAAGAAAAACATAAATACTATCCAAGTTCACATTTCAATTCAAATGTGAGTTCATCCTTAAATGGATTTTCGTGTGTGTGCGTAATTTTTTACTAGGAATATCATGCAACACAGATAAGTTTATGCTTATGGAAAATTCAAATTAATGCTAGAGTTCCATATGTTTGCTTTTCATCTTTTTCTCTATGAATGTAAACTAACACTTAATCAAGGATTCTTAGGACTTTAATGAGCTTGTAATGTATGACTAGGGTTAAGGTAGGATATGGAATATAATGTGGCTGAAATCACCCTAAGCACATAATTATTTTAGGACTTATATAAGGCTTCAACTTCATTCTAAATATACCTTTTTTTTTTCTTCCAACTTTTCATTTATCAAACATTTTATTCATTTTTTTATCACAAGTGTAACACCCCTAAACTTATTTCTTTTGTTAGGTAATGGGGTGAATACTAACACAATTCTTGAACTTTTTCAAAAACTCCACCTTTTCTACCTTTGTCAACTTTTAGCTCAACACACATCCTAAAATGATATATATACTTAAGAATGAAGGGTGAAAAATTGGAAATATATTTAAAGGCTAGGTTAAATTAATTATGTGTTTAACAGGGTAAAAAATTAAGCTCAAAGGGGTATACTAGGGATAAACTTTTGTGAAAGTAGGCTTGAAAGGCTCAAGTAGTCCAAAGATAGCCTAATTCATTTCTTTAACTAAGTATTGCTTATGATTTCACCTCTAGAGAGAATAAAAAACTCAGGACATAATTCGAAAATTTACATTTAGATAAACCTTCTCTAGATGTGCACAATAATTAAAAGTAAAAGATATGGTGCTCAAATTGTGAAAAATCTAATCTTAACAATGATGCTTGACATAAGAATTTAACATAATACTCAAGCAATAATCATGTTTACTAAAAGCAAAAGATAATAAAATAACTAGGTTTCATCATTGGATAGGTAAATCAAAGAAATTGACACAACTAACTCTAGTTGAAGTTCTCAAAACATGAAAAAAATTAAACAACTCAATAAACTTAAAATCTAAAAATACAAATGCAAAAAGATTAAACCCAAGCTTGCAAACTTAAAAATCCCGCCAAACTTAAAATTAACATTGTCCTTAATGTTACTATAATAGATAAAGAAATGAAAGAGAATACTCCCCTAGAATTGTAGAAGGACTCTACTCTTCCTCTTTATCCTTATCACTATCTCCAAGGTGGGATGATCAGGCAAAAAAGGAAAGTAAGCCATATCCATTCCCATGTGGTGCACACATACTCGCAACATCTGCTTCATTGCCCGGTTGCACTCTACTTGATGTGCCATTCGGAGGTCAAGATGTTTCATCCTTTGTGTGCAAAGTTAGATGCTGTGGTTGAGGCCGAGGACGTGGTGCAGATGAATAACTCCCACATGCAGTAGAGTGTTCATAGGCATAAAATCGACCAATTATCCTAGCATTTAGAGGAACCTTTGGATGCAATAATTTCTCACTACTATCTCATTGAACGCTAGCTTGTGTACACAATGTAGTGATGAGTGAAGGAAACCAAAGGCCATCTCGACGTGAGCGAGCTATGTGGACAATATTATTAAAAAGCAACTGACCAACATTAATGGACTTGTTGGAGACCATAGCATAAAGCAACATTGCTCTATCCTTGGTGACATCACTAAGATGCTTGACTAGGAGCATCTTGATCCTAGAAAGTGATACCATACTTTATAGTCACTGTCCATGGCATTGGCTTTAAATGAGACTGTATTACGACTCGGTACACTCCACGAGCCCGTGACAACCGTCGCGATGTCCAGATAGACATTCATTACTCGAAATGCCAACCGAAACCTTACAAGGCTTTAATATCTGTTTTCTCACCTCCCTTGCAAGTAACAGTTGCTAATATCATATTTAAAAGACTATAAGCTATTTCCAAACCAAAAAAAATAAAGAAAATAATTTTCGTCTCACAAGGTATTTTAGTCATTTTTCTCTGAAAATTTCGAAACCAGCTAATAATGTAGTATACGGGTGCAAAACACATATTTCATAATCAAAAATAAATTTGGATGTCTAAAACATTCGTTTAAAATGAAATTATGACTATTAGAATAAAATAAAAATATTGAATAAAATATTCAATTTTCTCATAAAATAATATTTTTAGAACACTGCATAAATAATTTTTACAGCATAAAAGCAAAATAAATTCATATATAT
>NC_030850.1:13223433-13298162 GCF_000208745.1 Theobroma cacao
AAACAGTCTCCAATTACTCAATTTCTAAAATCATCATTCAATTTCAAAATGATTTATAAAACTCATTTCATTTAATCACATTTTACTTATAAAACATAAGGATTTACCATTTAAACTCATTTTTCTATAAAATCACAAAAATGAATAAAAACTACTTTAAATAATTAAGACGATAATAAGGTTACTCACGATATCAGGAGTTCGAAATACTTTTATTCTTGGTCTTCTCGCACAATGTCTTTACCCTTGTTAGAAGACTCACCACCTATACACAATACATGATAAATAATTTAATATTTTGTGTCATGTCATTATAAATCTATTTTAGGCTTTATATGAATGCATGAGGTTGTTTAGATAGTTACTTAAAGACGGTGTTACACGTTGGTTCAATTGTGATCAGAATGGATCGATTTTCGACTTAATTCGAACTCTCCACCTTTGATTTAACCAAAATATTCAGATTGACTCCAATTATATTCATCACACTTCCAATGTCCCAAAATACACCAAAGTGCCTCAATGAGCTTGACTTTCTCATTGTTATTCAACTTATTTACTAAAAGAACTATACTTTAAAATTATCATTTTCAATTTCCATCACCACCATTCATTAAATTCTAACTAAATAACATAAGATATCACAAGAATCATCATCACTAGGTTCCTTATGAAATTCAGCCATGGTGGGTGCATAAACACTATGGTTTTTCATACCTGATTTTTTTATACCATAAATCATTAGTTCCTAACCAAATCACTTGAAATAAAATCAAATCCACCATCAACATACCATAAGGAAGATTCGGCCAATGAGGGTGATGGAAGAACATGAATTTTTCTTGATTGCTTTTCATGCTACACATCACCAACCAACTAAAAACACTAGAATAACATGTTTTCCAAATAAATTCATTATTAAATCTTCTTCGCCTAGGTTCGGCCAACAAGGGATCCATCATGAAATCATGAATTTCAACCATGGAAAATGAGAAAGAATGCTTACGAAAGATAGATCTCAAGCTAAAATTGAAAAATCTTACCTTTTGTCACTTGATTCCTTGAAATTCCAAAATTTTCTTTTGAATAGTTCTAACTAGGGTTTTGTTCTTTCTTTCTTTCCTCTTTTCCTTGGTGAGGCCAAACATATGGGAGTGAAATGGGAGTCATGTGCTAATTTTTAATGTAAATTATAAAGAAATGAAAGCTTGCCACTTGTCACCATTCCGTTGGTCCATGTTTAACACTTAACAACTAAGCTTTCTTTCTCCACCACATAAAATATCTCAATTATCCATAATACAAAATGTTAATGGATGAAATCCTTAGGCATGACAAGTGTTGGGTGGTGTAAAATTCCAATTATGCCCTTAGGTGGCAAAATAACCATTTTGCCCATACATCATGAAAATTCCAATTTGATTCCAAATCAATCCTCGAAATCCGAATCACCATGTTAAGTCATTTTGAGTTTTTAAAATTCTCAACTTCATCTTAAAATCTCTATTTGGATTAGTTCGAGGCTTAATTCAGCTTAGTTGTACCACTAGGTTCACTACCGACTTTTAACGATTTTTCGGGGCTTTCAAGTATGCAAACATATTATCAAGCACATGAATGACATGGCAAATATTTTATAGAGTTGGGCTTGACAGCACTACCCTCCTTAAAATAAAATTTTGACATCAAAATTTCACTTACCGGATGCGAAGAAAAGATGTGGGTATTGGTTTCTCATTTGATGCTCGACTTCCCACATCATCTCCTCAATTCGAGCATTCTTCCACAACACTTTAACCATTGGAATGCTCTTGTTCCTCAACACCCGATCCTTTCGATCTAGAATGCATACATGTTGCACCTTGAACTTCAAATCTTCATGCAACTCAATTGGAGGTGCCTCGAGGATATGGGAGGGATTTGGTACATACTTCTTCAGCATCGAGACATGGAAAACATTGTGAATTCGATCTAACTTCGAGGGTAATTCGAGTCTATAAGCCATTAGCCCAATCCTTTCAATGATACGAAAAGGTCCAATATATCTCGGATTGAGCTTTTCCCGCTTCGCGAATCGAATCACACCTTTCATTATCCAATAAATATCACAAATTATCATAATAGTGTAATCAAATAAGATTTAATACTTAAAATTTTCAAATTATTACCTTTCCAAGGAGAAACCTTAAGAAAAAGTTTATCATCGACTTCAAATTCCAAATCTTTTCTCCGTCTATTAGAATAACTCTTCTGCCTATCTTGAGCTGTCTATAATCGCTCTCGGATAATCTTGATCTTGTTATTAGTCATGTCAATCAATTCTATATTAATCAATTTCCTTTCACCCACTTCATCCCAACAGAGCGAAGTTCGGCATTTTCTTCCATACAGAGCCTCGTATGGTGCCATCCCAATACTAGACTAAAAACTATTATTATACGCGAACTCCACAAATGGCAAGTGTTTGTCCCAGCTCCCAATAAAGTCAATGACACAAGCTCGTAACATATCCTCCAAGGTCTGAATAGTTCTCTTAGATTGACCATCTGTCTACGAAAGAAAGGCAGTGTTAAATCTCAAAGTAGTTCCGAAAGCTTCTTAAAATTTTTGCCAGAATCGAGAAGTAAACCGGGGGTCTCGATCTGACACAATAAAAACTGGAACTCCATGTAATCTCACAACCTCATTTATATAAAGCTTAGCCAGTTTCTCAATGGAATACGTGCTATGGATAGCTAAAAAATGGGCGGACTTAGTCAATCTATCCACAATCACCCAAATAGCATCCTTCCCATTCTACGTCCGCGGTAAACCTAATATAAAGTCCATGGTCATGTGTTCCCACTTCCATTTTGGAATAGGTAAAGGCTGAAGAGTACCCGATTTCTGATGTTCTGTCTTAATCTGTTGGTATGTGAGATATTTCGCTACAAACTCTGTTATGTCTCGTTTCATACCTGGCCACCAATAACTTTCCTTAATATTCCGATACATCTTGGTGCTTTAGGGATGTAAAGCATAGACGGAAGAATGCGTTTATTCGAAAATTGCTTGTCTTAACTGGTTATCCTTAGGGATACAAATTCGGTCTCTAAGCATCAAAGTACCATCATCACTGAGTCTAAACTCACTAGTTTCTCCATCTTGCAGCTTTTGAACTTCCTGTTTCAACTCATCATCGAATTTTTACAATTATCTAATTTGATTCAACAATGAAGGTTTCACAACGAAACTAGCAAGTAGGGTTCCATCCTTGCCATTATTCAACTGGATCCCTAGAGATTTAATCTCAAGTAATATCAAAAAATAAGAACTCTAAAGTGCTACTAATGAAGATGAGGATTTACAATTTAAAGCATTTGCTACAACATTTGCCTTCCTAGGGTGATAATCAATCACTAAGTTGTAATCCTTAATCAACTCTAACCATCGTCTCTGTCTCAAGTTAAGCTCTTTCTGGGTGAGCAAGTATTTCAGACTCTTATGGTCTGTAAAAATCCGACAATGCTCACCATATAAGTAATGCCTCTAAATCTTCAATGTAAAGACTACTGCTGCTAACTCCAAATCATGTGTAAGGTAATTCATCTCATGCTTCTTCAATTGTCAGGAAGCATAAGCTATCACTTTCTCATCTTGTATTAACACACACCCTAATCCCAATTTAAAGGCATCACTGTACACCACAAATTCTTTCCCATTAACAGGAAGTGTCAAAACGAGAGCGGAGGTCAATCGGTTCTTCATCTCCTGAAATCGACTCTCACAGACATCATCCCACTCAAATTTAACTTCTTTACGAGTCAAATAAGTCAGAGGAGAAGCTATCAATGAGAATCCTTGAACAAACCTTCGATAATAACCGGTTAAGCCAAGAAAACTACGAATCTCTGTAATCGGTTTCGGTTGCTCTCATTGTAAGATTGCTTCAATCTTCTTGGGATCAACATAAATTCCATTTCCAGACACAACATGTCCCAAGAAAACTACTTCCTTCAACTAGAACTCACATTTAAAGAACTTGGCATGGAGTTGTCTCTCACGCAAAGTTTGCAGCACAATGCGCAAATGGGTAGCATGTTCGTCATCATTCTTCGAATAGACCGGAATATCATCTATGAATACTATCATGAACTTATCTAAGTATGGATAGAACACCCTATTCATAAGATCCATAAAAGCTGCTAGGGCATTAGTCAGACCAAACGACATAACCAGAAACTCATAATGCCCATAACGCGTCTTGAAAACAGTCTTGGGTACATCCTGCTCCTTAATATTCAACTGATAATACCCAAACCTCAAATTAATCTTAGAAAACATCATAGTACCTCGTAACTGATCAAAAAGATCATCGATCTGGGGTAGAGGGTATTTATTCTTGATGTTCAATTGGTTCAACTGACGGTAATCGATATACAATCGAAGAGTGCCATATTTCTTCTTTACAAATAAGACTGACGCTCCTCAAGGAAAAGTGCTAGGACGGATGAAACCCTTATCCACCAAATCTTGCAACTGGACTTTCAGTTCTTTTAACTCCATTAGAGCCATTCGATACGAAGGGATAGAAATATGTGCGGTACCCGAAAGTAGATCAATAGGGAACTCAAGCTCTCTATCAGGAGGAAGTCCTGGTAACTCATCGGGGAATACATAAAAAAACTCACTTACTATTGGGACATCCTCTAACTTAAGTTCCCCTTTTGAAGTATCGATCACATGTGCCAAATAAGCTAGATACCTTTTCTGTACTAGTTTCAAAGCTTTGATGACTGAGATCACATAGGACGGTAATACTCGATGTTCCCCTGCAAATACAATCTTTGGTCCCTCCGAATTTTGAAGTACAACTACTTTTCTGAAATAATCCACATTAACTCGATGTGCAGTTAATCAGTCCATACCCAATATCAAATCAAAATCCTGGATCTCTAGAGGAATTAAGTCACTCCTAAATTCTTCCTCACCAACCATTACCCCACAGTCTCTATAACAAGTGTTTCTAACTAGCTTCTCTCCTAAAGGGGGTGTGAACTACAATTTCTTCCTCTAATGGTGACAAGTTTTTATCAGCAAATGATGCAAATGTCGTACTCATATAAGACCTATCCGAGCCCGAATCTATTAAGACATGAGCATCTTTATCAAATAAAAACATGGTACCTATCACTGCTCCAGGTCGGACCTGTGTCTCATCCTCCGTCACAGCAAAAACTCTTGTCGAAGAACTAGTCTGTGGTCTAGAGGGTGGATGTGCCGGGGCGTTACTCTCTACACCAAACCGTATGGCTACTCCCTGTCTCGGTGGTAACCGAAAAGAATATCTCATCTGCATATCCGTGCGAGCTTGGGGAGATGATGCAACTGTAGTGGCTCGTCCTAATTGTGGGCAATCACTCCTCATATGACCTAACTGACCACAATGAAAACATCGTACAGGCCCTCTACACAACCCAACATGATTTCTTCCACAATTTCTACATCTATCAGAACCTTCAGAACTCTTCCCAGGAAAAGTTATCGCTGACCTACTAGATCTCGTAGGCCTCTGTTATAGCTGTGGAAATGGGGGTCGGGAAGATGCTACGGAAGCAAAGGTAGTACTCCTTGAAGTAGATGAGTCTTTGCCTCTTTTTGCTAGCTGACTAGAAGATATACTAGGATTTCTCCTTTTTGCAAACTCAACTCGCATTCTCTTATTTTCATTCGTGAACTTCTCAACCTTTAAAGCCATTTGTATAACTTCTTTATGCGGCTCCCTACCTGTCACTGTCATCCGCTCTCTAATCTCATTACGGAGCCTTTCCTCGAAATAATTGGCTTGATATTGCTTAATTTTTACCAAATCCGGCACATATAACATTAGCTCGTTAAAACGAGCCTCATACTCCTCTACAGTTAAGTTCCTCTATTTCAAACTCAAAAATTCTCTCTTCTTTTTCTTCGGATGGAAATAAGTGTAATATTGACCATCAAATTCTCTTAGAAAATCTGACCAGGTCGGAGGAGTAGTAGTACGAGATTTTACTGAATTCCATGACGTGCGGGCCCTATTCTCAAGTAATCTTGTGGCCACCATCAACTTCATATCATCATCCAACCTCATATCTGATAGTGTCTTCGAAACCTGAATAATCAAGTCTTTGGCTGTGGTTGCATCCAAATCACCTGTAAAGGAAATGCAACCAAGTTGCCTAGCCTCCTTAAGCTTCTTAGAAATAGAGACATCCGGCATTGGTGGTGGAACAAGAGGTGGGGGTGGTGGCACTTAAGGAGCAGTTGGAGGAACTGTAGGAGAAGCTCGACCAGTCTGAGCCTGGCCAGCAATAGTGGTGAAAAAGGCTGCCAATGCTTGAGTTGCCTCACGAGACATGGCAGGAATACCAGTAGGTGGTGGAGGAAGTGGAGGATGGGGAGGAGTCTCGGCCTGTTTAGCAGCAAGCGCTAATCGAAAAATGGATGCAACCGATTCCCCCTCTACTGGATCTAGTTACGATGTTGGGAACTACCTCTTTCCGTCCTAGCCGATCTAGTAAGAGGTGGACATTCACGTTGAGGAGGCATGGTGATCTATAAGAAGAAACAAAGCGAGTTTAAACAACCTTAAGTTCTATATGCAGATGCATGCATGCAACTCAACTCAACTTAACTTAACTTAGCTTGGGACCACACTGACACTGTAATTTTTAAAACGATTTTAAATCCAAAAGCTCTGATACCACAAGAATTGTCAAGACCCGATACTCTTCTGGAGCCCGTGACAACCGTCACGATGTTCCGATAGACATTCATTACCCGTAATGCTAACTGAAACCCCACAAAGCTTTAATATCAGTTTTCTCACCTCCCTTGTGAGAAACAGTTGCTAATATCATATTGTAAAAGATTATAAGCTATTTCCAAACCAAAACAATAAAAAAATAATTTTCATTTCATAGAGGTATTTTGGTTATTTTTTCTCAAAAATTTCGAAACCATATAAAAATGTGGTATATGAGTGAAAGATACATATTTCATAACCAAAAATAAGTTTAGATGTCTAAAACATTCATTTAAAGTGCAATGATAGCTATTAGAATAAAATAAAAATATTAAATAAAATATTTCTTTTTCTTATGAAATAATATTTATAGAGATATCAGTAAATAATTTTTGTAGCATAAAAGCAAAATAAATTCGTACATACAGTAAGACAGTGAGCCATAGTGTAATTTAATTTACAATGACAAGTGGGCCCCCCCGAATGACCAAAAGTAACGAAGGCTGCAAACCTACGATTTTTGAGGATGTAAATCCAACTGTAGGCCTCAACGAAATCAGCTAGCTACAGACTAACCTGAGCTTGAAATGGGTGGAAAGGAGGGGTGAGTTTTGATAGACCTAGTGAGTAAACAAACATCATCTAAAATATCTAAAGCTGAGTAAATGGAGACAACTTAAAATAGTTCATCGTACTATGATTCGTAACGTTTCAAACTCATTTCAACTAAACAAAATAAATTCATTTCACTCAAATAATCAACATGGCTTATGAATTTCTTAAAAATTTGGCTTGTACCAAAACTCATTCTTGAGGATACCTTGGTCGGGGCATCCAACTGAGTTTGCCAAGGTTGTTAAAGAAAAGTTCATATACGCATAAAACATATTTTTATGTTTAAAAGCATAGTCGTTCCTTCACGTTGGCTGAGTTCACCCTCACGTGGTGGTTTAGCGTGTAGTGAACTCTAAAACTTTACCTCAGGAGATACCTTCCGCACCTCTCGTACTAAGGTAAATATAACGTGGTTTACCGTGCCCCTCTAATAGGCTGGTCCACGAAAACCCGCCCACTGCAATAAGCTAAATACATAACCCACCAAATCAATAACATTTCAGCAACATAACATGGCTAATATAATACTATCCAGCCTGTTAAGGCAAAACAAATAATTCATACAATTTCAACATAATTTCCAATTCAGCCATTCATGTCAATATCACCATAAGTCATTCAATTCAAACCATAAATTTACAACACAATCAAACAGTCTTCAATTACTCAATTTCTAAAATCATCATTCAATTTCAAAATGATTTATAAAACTCATTTCATTTAATAACATTTTACTTATAAAACATAAGAATTTATCATTTAAACTCATTTTTCTATAAAATCACAAAAACGAATAAAAACTACTTTAGATAATTAAGATGATAATAAGGTTACTCACGATATCGGGAGTTCGAAATACTCCTATTCTTGATCCTCTGACACAATGTCTTTACCCTTGTTAGAAGACTCACCACCTATACACAATACACGACAAATAATTTAATATATTGTGTCATGTCATTATAAATCTATTTCCAGCTCTATATGAATGCATGAGGTTGTTCGGATAGTCACTTAAAGACGGTGCTACACGTTGGTTCAATTATGATCAGAACGGATCGATTTTCGACCTAATTCGAACTCTCCACCTTTGATTTAACCAAAACATCCAAATTGACTCCAATTATATTCATCACACTTCCAATGTCCCAAAATACACCAAAGCGCCTCAATGAGCTTGACTTTCTCATTGTTATTCAACTTATTTACTAAAAGAACTATGCTTTAAAATTACCATTTTTTATTTCCATCACCACCATTCATTAAATTATAACTAAATAACACAAGATATCACAAGAATCATCATCACTAGGTTCCTTATGAAATTCGACCATGGTGGGTGCATAAACACTATGGTTTTTCATACCTGATTTTTTTATACCATAAATCATTAGTTCCTAACCAAATCACTTGAAATAAAATCAAATCCACCATCAACATACCATAAGGAAGATTCGACTAATGAGGGTGATGGAAGAACATGAATTTTTCTTGTTTGCTTTTCATGCTACACATCACTAACCAACTAAAAACACTAGAATAACATGTTTTCCAA
Source organism: Theobroma cacao (assembly GCF_000208745.1). Classification (NCBI taxonomy): domain Eukaryota; kingdom Viridiplantae; phylum Streptophyta; class Magnoliopsida; order Malvales; family Malvaceae; genus Theobroma; species Theobroma cacao. The sequence goes on from NC_030850.1 coordinate 13,232,367, forward strand.
CTAAATTCATCATCGAATCTTCTCCCCCTAGGTTCGGCCAACAAGGGATCCATCATGAAATCATGAATTTCAACCATGGAAAATGAGAAAGAATGCTTAGGAAAGATAGATCTCAAGCTAAAATTGAAAAATCTTACCTTTTGTCACTTGATTCTTTGAAGTTCCAAAATTTTCTCTTGAATTTTTCTAACTAAGGTTTTGTTCTTTCTTTCTTTCCACTTTTCCTTGGTGAGGCCAAACATATGGGAGTGAAATGGGAGAGTCATGTGCTGATTTTTAAAGTAAATTATAAAGAAATGAAAGCTTGCCACTTGGCACCATTCTATTGGTCCATGTTTAACACTTAACAACTAAGCTTTCTTTCTCCACCACATAAAATAACTCAATTATCCATATTAGAAAATGTTAATGGATGAAATCTTTTGGCATGGCAAGTGTTGGGTGGTGTACAATTTCAATTTTGCCCTTGGATGGCAAAATGACCATTTTCCCCTTGCGTCATGAAAATTCCAATTTGACTCAAAATTAATCCTCGAACTCCGAATCACCATATTAAGTCATTTTGGGTTTTTAATATTCTTAATTTCATCTTAAAATCTCTATTTGGACTAGTTCGAGACTTAATTCAGCTTAGTTGTACCACCAGGTTCACTACCGACTTTTAACGATTTTTCGGGGCTTTCCAAGTATGCAAACATATTATCAAGCACATGAATGACATGGCAAATATTTTATAAAGTTGGGCTTGATAGACTGACATTCCTTTAAACACTTTCCACTCAATACCAAGGTTGCAAAGTAGATTAATGACTTCATCCAAATAAATATTCCCATTCAAATATTGCCCATACTCATCATTGTCAATGTTCGGAGTATTGTAGAACTAATTAATTGTTTGGCTATAAAAAGCTACTTGACACCTTATAACAAAAGTTTGCCCATTTACATGGTTATAAGCATTGGCATAAAATTTCGTAATTATAGGCATTATAGATACCTCAAGTTGAGCACATAATTTATCCCACTACTTGTCGTTAATAACATGACAAATATCACTATAAAGGGCAAGACACACATCAATACCCTTTTTCGGTATCGAAAATTTTTGCAAAAATGATTGAGTATGGCGTAATGAAGCTTCAGCTGACACAAATTTGCTATTATCAAAACCACTACTATTGCTACTACCTCAAGCTTTTTTTGGTGCCATGAGACCATGCTCAATAAATTTGCCATAAGCTCAAGCTGTTTTTGGTGCCATGAGACTATGCTTAATAAATTTGCCATAAGCCAACCTAACTTCTAGATAAGGTTATGCAACAACTAATTAAACTTTCACACTAAAGCACTATCACAAATGTAATTTTCACAAGCTTCACAATTCTCAAATAAGTGCAGTAACTTAACCCAACCAAAATTTGAAATACCAATGTTTAATTCTCCAAGAAAATAAAAGTAACCAAGCCAATCCCAAATCACATTCACCAAATTCACACTCAAACTATTCTTAACCACAAAGTTTTTCTTTAAGAGTAAAATCCATAAAAGATAAGATATCTTCAAAGAAGTTTAAGAACTTACTTGAAATTTTTTGCACGTAATGGTTGTTGAATGAAGTGATGAAGATTTGGTCCACTTTTTGTGAGTTTTGATGCAAAAATCTTGAAGATTTTCGAGTGGGTGGGGTGGGTACTTTTAGAGAGATAAAGGAAACCTAAATTGAAAAAAAAGGTTGAACAAAATTCAAGGAGAAGTGTTTTTAAATTGGGGGGGTGGGTGACTAGGTGCCACTGTGCCGTGGTCTTGAGCCCTTGTATGGGAGGGAGCATTTTGGGGGCATCATGGTGCCCCACTCTCGGGAAAACATAAGTATAATGGGGGCACTACGGCCACAGGTGGAGAGTGCCACGGTGCCATTTTAATCTTTTTTTTTTGAATTGAGAATAAAGAATATTAAATAAGACCTGTAAAAGAAAAAAGAATAAAATTAACGAATAAAATTTACAATTGAAAATAAAAATAAAAGTAAAAATAACTGTAACTATTAATAAAAATTGACTAAGTTTATAAACTTAGATTTATAGTCATTAGTCAAATGACTATAAAAATTGACTATAAAGCAAGTAAAACTCAAGGTGGAATCACCCAAATTTTTCATGGAGTAATGATCACGGTCCTACATATTCATCATAGCCTATTTTTCATAATGGTTTTCAGTCACAAGTTAAAGCTCTTATGCTAGAGAAAAAGCCTTCAATAGAGGATATGTTCATGTAATTCATGACAAAGACAAATGCCTTCATGACAAAGACTGATGCCATCATTCAAAGTCAAGCAGAATCAATCCGAAATCTTGAGACAAAAGTGGGTCAACTAGTTGGTGTCATCAATAATAGACCTCAAGATGATGGAGTTAAAGTAGATCAAGGAAATACTTCCAGCAATCAAGTTCAAGGTGAAGAAATTAAGCAAGAAAAAGAAGTATCTACATCACCACAAGACAAGCCATATGTGCCTCCCATTCCTTTTCTAGATACAGTTGATGAGTTACCTAAGGACGTTATAGCAAAAGCGCATTATTGAAGAAGAACTCAATTTAAGAAGTTGGATAAGAGTCAGCTTATTTCACCACTATGGGTTAAGCAAGCATTAAATCTTGAGTTAAAGGCACTACAACCTTATCTTAAGAGGAGGCTACTGTCACACCTCAAGCTTTTTCCATGCAAAATCAAACCTTAACCAAAGTCAAGCTATTGACTATAAAGAAGCGCTTCTTGGGAGGCAACTTAAGTTTTCGAAACTCTTATGTTTTAGTTATTTTTATTTTATTTATTTATTTTTTTAATAAAAAAATTGCTCTTACAATTGACAATGAGGATAATGAGGACGAAGTTGAGGACTAACGCTTCACCAGATTCATCCAATCATTAGAGGAGTATTCTTTACCTTTTTTTTATTTTTTCTAACATTTAGGACAATATTTAGTTTAAGTTTGGAAGGGTGAATTTATTTTTCTGGTGGTGAATATTCTGTGGAAGTTTTAGATTTAATTTTATTTGCATGTTTATGTAGATTTATAAATAATTTAGGATTAGTTGGTAAATGAATTTATTTCTTGTTTGAATTTTAGGAATCTAGAGTAAAGTTGTGCCAATTTTTTTTATGATTTCTCTATCCAATGATGATAACTAGTTGTCTTGAATTCTTAGCTTTTGATGAATAAGGTTTTTATTTGGATTTATGTTAAATTCTTTTGTTAAGTATCATAATTAAGATGTGATTTCCATAATTTTGAGCACTATATCTTTTACTTTGAATTATTCTGAATATTTAGAGAAGGTATATATTGATGTAAATTTTAGATTATGTCATAAATTCTAGAATTTGCTTAATTCTCTCTTAAGGTGAAATCTTAGGTAATACTTAGTTAGGGAGATGATTTAGGCCATTTTTGGACCGTTCGAGACTAAAAAGCCAACCTTGTTAAATCTTTATCCCTAATATACCCCATTGAGCCTAATTTCCCTTTTCTTTGTTTAATCACATAATAATTGAGCCTAGCCTTAAAATTAATTTTTCAATTTTACAACCCTCACTCTTAGGCATGTATATTGTTTTAGGAGATACAAATTGAGCTAAATGTTGAAAAAGGTGGAAAGTTGATGTTGATGTGAAAAAAAAAGTTTAAAATATCAAAAATAACCCCACTACCTACAATATAAAGAAAATAAGTTTGGGGGTGTGAAATTGTGAAAAAAATAACTGTTAAAAAAAAGAAAAGTTCAAATATGGAAGAAAATGTGTAATTGGAGAAGGAAAATAAAGCTCTACATATAGGTCCTAGAATAATTATGTGCTTAGTGTAATTTGAGCCACATTAATATCCTTTATTATACCTTGACCCTAGTCATACATTACAAGCCTATTAAAGTCCTATTGATCCCTTGCTTTGTATTAGTCTAAATTAGTGGAGAGAGAGATGAAAAGTAAACCTATGAAATCTAGTACTAATTTGAAATTTGTGTTGGCATAAACTCATCCGGATGTCATAATATTCTTGGTAAAAGACTTCACACACACATGAAAATCCATTCGAGAATGTGCTTGCATTGGAATTGAAAGTTGAATTTAAATAATGCCTATATTTTTCCTTGAGTTAATGATTTATAAACATACTTTTGAGAAAATTATAGGGAATTATTGAGCTGATGCACTTTATCTCTAGTAGTAGTAGTAGTACTAGTACTAGTAGTAATAGTAACTAGATTTATTTTAGTTTTCATTAATTGAATTTGATTTTCGTAAATTAGGTCTTTTTCTATGTTTTGCTCGAGGACTAGCAAAATATTAAGTTTGGAGGTGTTGTAACTCTATAGTATACAGCGATTTGGACTTAATTTTGATAATAATTTAGCTTAGTTCTTGTAGTAATGCATAGAAATTAGTAGGTTTTATTTAATTATTTTAAATTAGTTAATTTAGGTGAGTCAATCTAATCATAGTTAATTTTATACTTAATTTGGTGTTAATATGGTTAAGATAGGTTGTTATTGATTTATTTGTGCTTTTGTAGGTGCTTGACGAAAGAAGAATTTTAATGAAAGAAGAAGAGCAATTTTGAGGTGCAGACCTCCATTGCACATGTTTTGGTTTTTGGGCCCTAACTCTCTCTACAGAGATCCAAATGAATTGATTCTTAGACCATTGGAAAGCTAGAGAAAAAGATACAACTTTCATGTTTATCACTTCACCTAGTTTAGCATGAAATGTGATGAAATATCTTGTCGAAGTTGATGCACTCTAGTAATCCTAAAGTAATTACTATTTCTATTAATTAATTAGGCAAGACTACGATCCACGTAGTTTGATGAGGAAATCCTTATTAGAATTGACTTCTTACTTCACTCAACTTAGCCTAACTTCAAAGCCTATAAAAACAATATTTCTGAGGACTTTTAAAGAAAAAAAAAGAAAAGAATGAAACACCTGATTGATAGTTGAGAATCAAGCCACAAAGTCATTGAAGTTGAGAAGATTTTGAAGGATCCAATAAGACTTGGAAGATAAAGATTATAATTCTTGAGTTTTATCTTTTTTATTATCCTTTTATTTTCTTAGTTTGTTTTTATTGTTTAAACTTAGTTTGATAATGATGTGTGACTTGATGAGAAATTGAATTGTTTATCTAAGATTATGATTGAACTCAATATGTAGTCTGAATTATTTATCTCTCTTTTACTTATTTTTGATAGATTTAAGTTGTTTATTTTATTCTCTTCTTAATGCTTCTTGTTGCCTGATCACCAATTAAATTGAATTGAAAATCTAGGTTAAACCTTGACGAAGGAGATTTAGGTAGACCTTGAATAGAATAGCATATGATCGAATACACTTAGTTGACTAGGTGGTTTGATTTGCATATAGGATAGACATACACCTATAAGCCATACGTAGCCGACATTATAGCACAAACTTAATTAATCTTTCTTTAATATAATTTGCATAGACATATAGGAAATTAATTAAAATAGGTATTTTTATGAGAAACTCGACAAAGACTTGTAAATAATTTAGGACTCTAGGTTAGAACTTAATCTATTTAATTGAGTTAAGAGAGAGAGTCAATAACCAGATGAAGTATTGAGGGATATCATAATATTAGGTCTGATAGTTAAGTGAGTTTTATTTACTATTTAATTTTAGTTTTAGTTTATTAGTTTTAATTTTTCTTTTTTCTAAATTTAATTGTTTGGATAAGATTATGGTGTTATAATTTTAGTAGTTAATAGTGAGAATTAGAATAATTCTCCATGGGAATGATACTTTATTCATTATTATATTACTTGTTAATGATACGTGCACTTGAGTGACAAATCAACAACATGCTTCAAAGTACTTATTGCAAAAGTGATTACCTTCATCACTCATAGTCGCTCTTGGTGTGCCAAATTGAGTGAAGATGTTCTTTTTCAAGAATTTCAACACCACCTTAGAATCATTCTTAGGTAATGCTGCAGCTTCCACCCATTTTGATACATAGTCAACAGCTACTAAAATGTAACGATTGTTGAAAGAAGAAATAAATGGACCCATGATGTCTATATCTCTTACATCAAAGATCTCCACTTCACAGATGTTATTGAGAAACATCTCATGTTTTCTTAAGATGTTGCCCATTCGTTGACACCTGTCACAATTTAACGCAAAAATGGTGAGCATCCTTGAAGTTGGCCAATACAAACCTTATTAAAGCACTTTTGTTGCAGCTCTATGTCCTTTATATTGTCCACCATAGTCTCAAGAATGGCAATGCTTAAGTATGTGTCCAACTTCTTTTCTTAGAATGCACCTTTTAAGAATTTTATCTGCACATTGCTTAAACAAGAAAGGCTCATCCCACACATAATATTTAACATTGTGAAGAAATTTTTTTCTTTGATGGAATTTCAAATCAAGAGGTAGAAGGTTATTTACAATATAATTCACATAATTAGCATACTGTGGTAATATCTTTTGATCAACTCATAGCAATTGTTCGTCTAAGAAAGTTTAACTGATCAAAGTTGGATCGCCTTGTGTTCCATTCTCCAACCTTGATGGATGGTTTGCCACTTGATTTTCTATGCTTTTCGATCTTTAATCTCTAAATCAAATTCTTGCTGTAAGAGTATCCATCTTATTAAACATGGTTTGACGTCTTTTTAACCAATTAAATATGTGATCACTGAGTGATCAGTGTACACAATTACCTTAATGTCAACAAGATAAGAATGAAACTGATTAAATGTGAACACAACAACAGGTAATTCTTTCTTAGTGCTAGTGTAATTCATTTAGGTCTTTGTCAATGTTTTTCTAGCACAGTAAATATAATGAAAAATCTTTTCTTTTCTTTGGCCTAATATTGCACCTACTACATAGTCATTTGCATCATGAGTTCAAAGGGGAGATTCCAATCGAGGGCTATAATGATAGGTGCAGAAACCAACTATTTCTTCAATTCTAAAAATGTAACAAGATAAACATCATCAAATTTGAAAAGAACATATTTCTCCAAAAGGTTGCACAATAGTTGGAAATTTTGGAGAAGTCCTTAATGAATCACCTATAGAACCCAACATATTTAAGGAAACTTTTAATGCTTTTCACTGATGTTAGTAGTGAAAGCTTTTCAATTGTCTCAATCTTTGGTTTATCCACTTTTAAACCATTGCTGGAGACTTTATGACTAAGAACAATACCTTCTTGCAACATTAAGGACCATAGTAAGATTAAAAAGACAATCATCAAAATTATCTCCAAATACAGAAAATCATCCATAAAAACCTCGAGACATTGCTTCACCACATCTGAAAATTTGCCAATATACATCTTTAAAAAGTAGCAAGGGCATTACAAAGTTCGAATAGCATCCTCCGAAAGGAAAAAATGCCATACGAGCATGTGAAAGTAGTTTTTTCTTGATCTTAAAAAGCTACTGCTATTTGATTATAACTAGAATAACTGTCACGACTCAAATTTCGGGCCATGACTGGCGCAAGGGCCCAATAGACGTAGTCCACTAAGCCCAAGCAAGCCTATCTATTATCCTGCTCATTATCCCATCCAATATTGCTAAGTCACATTTCATAACTTTGAATCAAAATAGTGATAGATATTACCATCTTATAGTGGCATACTCATTGAAATATACATACATTGTCTAAACATATGGCTTAGTAATTTTCATTGGGTTTATCTATACATAACAAAAACAAGAGTACTGGACTTCCAACGGAGAGACTCCGACGAATATACAGCTACTGAATGCGGAGACACCTACCAAGGGTCGAATGTATGAGAACACCTCGGCCTAGCTACCAGCTATCTCGTGATCTGAAAACATGAAGTTGAAAATGGTGAGTATAAACCCAGTGAGTGAACAAGGAAGGGAACAAGCAATTTATAAGGAATAATTTGGAAATCATGATGCACTTGTTTTGAAAACAATGCAATTTGGTTTAATTTCTTTCTTAAACCCCCTTGTTTTGGACATTGATCAGTGGACTCTTAGTATTGCAAAGACCCATGCTCAATCATGAAGATAAGGGAGTGGAGGAAATTATATCAGAACCCGAGCAAGGTAGCAACGTGATAGCACGTTTCTCACTACAGAAAAAGGCATTCTCGGTTTGCATATGGTTTGGTTTTTCAAGCATATCTTCCACTACATGGGTTCAATTGACATGATTGTTCAGTCATTAGAAAGATAAGAGGCAGGGTTACAACTTTACTGTTTACCACTTTGCCCAGTTCTAATCGAAAGGTGGTCAAAATTGCTGTCAAAGTGACAGTACTGTACCATCACCGAGAATTTCTGGCAGCAGCGAGAATCCATTTCGCTGTAGCCAAATTCCTTGTTGCAATGAACACCAATTTGACAATACTTAGCAACTTTCAACGTTCAACATGCAAGATTCACATATGCAAAACCATATACCATACTCATGAACTTTGATTTCATAAACATAGATGTATATATATAAATGCATAGATAAACACCAATTTCAGTATAATCACACCCGGCTCATGTACATCCCCCCACATCGTGCACATAGCCGGCGCCATCATGTGCATCCCCCCACATCGTGCACAATTAGTGCCATCGTGTACATCCCCCCACATCGTGCACACGGGCACTATCATTATCCATTTCCCACACCGCCATCATCACCGGCATGTGCATCCCCCCACATCGTGCACACACACAGTTATAGTCATCATACACAAAATCAACTATCATGCACAACATATATATATATATATATATANCAGTTATAGTCATCATACACAATATCAACTATCATGCACAACATATATATATATATATATATCATCATACTGAAATGGTGCATGAATCAATAATAACCACATATCACAAACATAAAACCATTTAGCAAAAGCTTGTTCCCAAGGCACTTGTTTTAAGATAAAGTTGTATAAAATCATTCAAATACTTTGTGCAATTTCATTCACATTCCCAAAACAAGTTTTGAGATGCAGTTCACTCACCGGTAGTAGTTGAGCCTTTAGCCAACTCTAACCTCCCTAATGGTCCAATTGGGATAATGGGGCTTCGTTGGAACTTACCATCAAATTAACATCACCATAATGTCAATTCATACTTATAAACCCTAAAAGCTACCCCTTAGCTAGCTTTCAATTGCCATTTTAAATGGCTGTTTATTCCCATTATCCTAGTCACAATAGACTCAATACACAATCTCAACAATAAACCCACAATTCAATCACTAAACATTATCAACACTTGAAACCCAATGCTAATTTACTACTCACCTTGATAGTTTAGTAACTTTGAATGTCTTTCTAACTATTCCCAAGCTATTATAGGGCTTTTTCTCTCTTTCTCTCTCTAAACACCTAGCTAGTGAGAGAAAGTATGGAAACAAGATTTTTCAAGGGTTTTAAAGAGAGAGAGTGAAAGAGTATAAGGATTTATGAAAGGGTGCACCAAAAACATGAAAATTTAAGCTAATTTGAGAAAGGTTATAAAGCTTGATATCAAGCTTCCATGGAGGATGGAAGCGACGTGAAAAGGAGAAGAAGAAAAAGGACAAAAGCTGCTAGAAAAAATGTGAGAAGTTGCTGGAAGCAAGATGCTTATAGCCCAAGCTTATCCAATTCCCTTATAAATTACGAAAATGCCTTTTTGCAAGTTAACTTGTTTTTTTCTCATCCTTTGTGCAATCTTTTTATTCTTTTGACACTGGAATAAGGTCCACAATGATCTAAACTACTCGAGTTTACGAATACTTAAAATTTTGACTCAAGATGCAAAATAACCATTTTACCCTTTTTGTTTCCTTCCATTTTAACTTAGTCCTCCTATCACTCATTTAACTCCAATTTCCTTCTATACCTTCTTCTACACATGTACAAACAAGGTATGAAGTTTTTACTCCAGCGCGATGTCCCCATAATATTAAAATATTTACTTACCCGCGTTATCTTTACTTAATAAAGATATGCGGTCCCATTAACGTCATTTTTCTAAAAAATTCTTTCATTCTTCTTCTCCCCCACTTAGATTGACCATATACTCCTTCTTCATGAAAAATTTTGATACTGAATAAAATATTAATATTTTAATATTATTTTATTAATAAAATATTATTTTATTCTAAAAATTTTTTCTTGCCTCCTTTTGTCTCCTTGGCACCCAAAATATCTTATTATGCCTATTTAGACCTTAAAATATCATAAAACTTTCCTCTTGAAACTTATTAGAAGAAATGACAAAACTACCCCTAGCTTGTGTTATTACATCTATGCTTAATTACAAGCCTATAGAGGTTGAGGTCTCATAATAACCATCCAAGAAACAATAAGACTTATTTTCAGCCAGTCTCTCTAGCATCTGATCAATAAATGGCAAAAGAAAATGATATTTCCTTGTGGCTTTGTTAAGCTTCCTATATAGTCCATGCACACTCTCCATTTAGTCACTATTTTAGTAGGAATGAGCTCATTGTTGGAATTAACAACCATAAGTCATCCTTCCTTTCTTTGGCACACATTGGATTGGACTTACCCATGAACTATCTGAAATTGGATAAATAATACCAACATCCAACCATTTAATGATCTTATTTTTGACAACCTCTCTTTCATGATAGGATTAAGTCTCCTTTAATGCTCAATGGTGGCTCTATGGTTATCTTCCATAAGGATCTTGTGCATGCATACACATGGACTGTTTCCCTTTATGTTGGCAATGGCCCATCCTTATGCCTTTTTATGCTCCCTTAGCACTTGCAAAAGCTTAACTTCTTATACATTCGTAAAAACAGAGAAAATAATAAAAGAAAGGTAGATAAGTTACCAAGATTAGCATACCTCAAATGTGTTGGCAATGGTTTAATATCCAAAGTAAGAGGTTCTTTAATGGATGGCTTGGCTGGTGAAGATGAAGTAGATGAAAGATCCAAAGACTCAAATTGTGTCCTCATGACACGTGATGGAGCATCAAAAAAATTCACACATTCAAGAAACTCATCATCCTCCCTATTAGTATTAACAACTAAGCAATCCTCAAGTGGGTCATTGGGATAGTGCTCATTAAATACTTTAAAAGTGACACTATTTATTACATTTACTGCAAAATATTCATTAGATTCTTTAAGAAATTTTAAAAATCTAAAAATATTAAAGGTTACCTCTTAGTCTTGAACCCTGAAGGTAAATTCTCATTTCTCGATATCAATAAGAGCTATAGCAGTGCTTAAGAATGGTCTCTTAAGTATATTGGGAACATCTCGATCTTCCTCCATATCAAGCATAATAAAGTCTACTGAAAAGACAAACTTATTAACTTTAACAAGCACATATTTAACAATACCTCTTGGATATGTGAGAGATCGATCAACAAGTTGTAGGGTCACAGTAGCTAGCTTAATTTTCCCCAAACCAAGTTTTTAATAAATCAACCAAAGCATCAAATTAATACTAGCTCCCAAATCACTCAAAGCTTTTACAAAGACTAAACCACTAATAGTCCAAAGAATAGTGAGACTAGTAGGATCTTTAAGTATTGATTAAAACTTGTTCTGAATGATAACACTACATTCTTTAGTAAGTGCAATTGTCTCGTGCTTACCCGATCTTCTTTTCTTGGTCAGAATGTCTTTCAAAAACTTAACATAAGTGGGCATTTGTTCCAAAGCTTCAGCAAAAGGAATATTAATGTGGAGCATTTTAAATACCTCTATAAACTTCAAGAATTGCTTATCGAGATTTTGTTCCTGAAAATGCTAAGGAAAAGGTAGTGGTAGGTTTGAGTTGGCCTCCTTTGCTTGAGTTTGAACATCATCATTCTCAACCACTGTTTTTTTTTGAACTAGCTTATCTTGGGTTTTAGCTTGCTTGCTATTGCTTCCTACCTTTTTTCCACTCTTAAGGATGACTGCCTTAACATGTCCCTTAGCTTTTCTCCTAGGGTTAACTTTCGTATCACTAGGTCAAGCCCTTTGAGGTTTGTTGTTGATGGTGATGGCAATTTGACCCACTTGTGTCTCAAGGTTCTTTAATGATGTTGCCTACCTATGGATAAGAGAATTGGTCTTTACCATATACTACATAAGTAAATCTTCCATAGATGGCTTTTTCTTAAGTATAGGAGCTCTAACTTGAGGTGAAAATCCAAGAGAAAAATTTAGCTTTGAAGTTGATGAAGATACTAATTATTGTTCTAAGAAAAGTTAGGATGATCCCTCAAGCCTAGATTATAAATGTTGGAATATGGATTGTTCTACTACCTATTTGGGTTTCCAACGAACTATACTAATTAAGAATTAGCTAGGTAGTGATCATTAGAATGCCTTTTTCCACACAGATCACAAGTGACAAATGGGCTCTGAATAGAATGAACTGCCAAAGTATCAAATTTCTTAATTAATACAGGGACCTGTATAGTCAAGGCATTGGCAACATCCATATCAAGAATACCAGCTGATCTCCTAGGCACTGATTTCTCATATGGCCATTGGTAGTTATTAGATGTTATCTTCCTCAATAACTCATATGCCATCAATAGATTTTGCCATAAATGCTCCTCCAACTGCAGCACCAATGGTAGTTCTAATAGGACTCATCAATCCATTATAAAATGTCTGTACCTACAACCACTTAGTTATCTCATTATGAAGATATCGCTTGAGTAAATCCTTGTACATCTCCCAAGCCTTATACAATGACTCTGAATCTAGTTGCATGAATGATGCGATGTCATTCCTCATTTTTGCAGTTTTGGCTGGTGGAAAGAACTTAGCTAAAAACTGTTGAGCTAGATCATCCTCAGTAGTATTAGAGCCGATAAAAAGTGAATTTAGCCAATTCTTTGTCTTATATCATAATGAAAAGGGAAAAAGTCTTATTTTAATTACATCATCAGTGACTCCGTTATGCTTGAATGTATCACGGATCTCTAGAAAATTCACAATATAAACATTAAGGTCTTCATTAGGTAGTCCTCCAAATTGCACTAAAGTCTGAATCATCTAGATGATTGATGGCTTGATTTCAAAGTTATTAGCTAGTATTGTAGGTCTTCAGATGCTAGAATGAAGACCTTGCATAAGAGGAATAGCATATTTCCTCAAAGATTTGTTCTTTTCCCCTTGTTGTTTAGCTATTGTTTCGATGTGAAATAAAGCTTGTGAATTTTTTCTCCAAAGTCCTTGAAAAGTCTTTTCGATTTTTGGATCAAAAGGAACAATTTCCAAACTTCTCACTCTTTGCATACAATGACCAACAGTACCTAAAAATAAAGAAAAACAACATTTGAATTAAGGTTAGAATTTGCTTGGCATTAATATTAGCAAGAAAGTAGGAAAACAATTCTTCGGCAACGATGTCAAAAACTTGTTGATTTTACCATGCAAGTGTATGTATCGCAACAAGTAGAGTGTCAAATCCCATAGGGAATTGTCTTAACTATTGCTAAGTACTAAATTAACATAATCTAATCTTCTTCAAACAACCGAATTAAAGTGATTAATTAAAAGCAAAACTAAAACCAAACAATAACTAAATTAAATCTAAAAGCTAATGGGCAAAACTTTACTAGAACAAGTTCAATGAATAAAAAGCCTAGGATCACAATATCCCTCAACACTTCATCTAAATCTCCTTTCTCTCTATAAACTTACTTTAATAGATTGAATTGCTAACCTAGAGTCCCAGTTTATTTATAAGTCACTATCAAGGTTCTTATAAAAATATCTCTCCTAATTAAATTAATATATGTCTATGTAAATTCAACTGGAAAAAGATTCCTTAAGTTTGTGCTCTAATCTTGGCTACATGTGAGACATAGGTATATATCTATCCTATATGCAAATCAAATCACCTAATCAACTAAGTGAATTTGAACACGTGTGATTCTAATCATGGCCTAATCTAAACTCCCCTCTTCAAGTTGTATATAGATATCCAAATCAATCTAATTGATGATTAGACAATTAGAAGTATTAAACATAGAATTAGAATAAACAACTCATATTTCATTGATAATAAACAAAGGAGACATAAAGTATTCAAATTACTTCATATTTATTGAAAACATAATCCTAGAAAAAGTAAATTAGTTCATAATATTTATTGAAAACATCATCCAAGTAAAATCAATCTTCAATCCAAGTAAAAGTAAGTGAGAGAAGAATAAAAGTAGAGAGCGAAACTAAGATTTGAAGATTTTGAATCTTCAATCTTTTTTGTTGTCCCTTACTTTCTTCTTTTGTTGGTGGTTCTTTTTTCTCTAGAAAACTGCTTTGTATGCCTCATTTGAATCCTCTGAAAAAGTCCCTTTAAATTCCTCCCAAAAATCCTATTTTTAAAATTTATGCAAAAACAGATTTTTAGATGGACGGCACAGGGTCGCAGCCTAGCTCTTGGACACGAAGGTGCCCTACTCACGGGTTGAAGTATGGTGGCCTTTCCTCTCTCGGGTGCTACTCCTTCCTTCACCTTGGCTGTGGCGTTCTCCTCTCTAGTCCATGTATGCTGCCCTCCTGCATCTTGGTGCTATTGCCTTGGACCATTCAAGGTTGCGACCTTGGCTCCGATGTGCTACCTTGTGTAGATTTTATTGCAGTCCTTTCTCTTTCGGTGCAATTTTCTCCTTGATTTGATCTGAACTCGACAAAACGGTAAACATGAAAGTTGTAGCCCTGTCAAAGATTCTTAGGACTTTAATGAGCATGTAATATATGACTAGGATCAAGGTAGGATATGGAATATAATGTAGCTCAAATCACCCTAAGCACATAATCATTTTAAGACCTATATAGAGCTTTAACTTCATTCCAAATATACTTTTTTTTCTTTTCTTCCAATTTTTCTTTATTCTTTTTTTTTTCATCACAAATTTAACACCCCCAAACTTATTTCTTTTTGAAGGTAGTGGGATGAATACTAACACAATTGTTGAACTTTTTTAACAACTCCACCTTTTCTACCTTTTCAACTTTTAGCTCAATAGACATCCTAAAATGATATATACACACATACACACACTCTTAAAAGTGAAGGGTGAAAAATTGGAAATTTTATTCTCAAATAATATTCATATTTACTAAGAGCAAAAGATAACAACATAACTAGGTTTCATCATTGGATAGGTAAATTAAAGAAATTGGCACAACTAACTCTAGTTGAAGTTCTCAAAACATGAAAAAAATTAAATGATAAACAAACTCACAAAACTTAAAATCTAAAAATATAAATGCAAAAAGATTAAACCCAAGCTTACAAACTTAAAAATCCCCCTAAACTGAAAACTAACATTTTCCTCAATGTTACTAAAATAGATAAAGAAAGGAAAGAGAATACACCCCTAGAACTGCTGAAGCACTCTGCTTTTCCTCCTTATCCTCGTTGTTGTCTCCAAGGTTGGGATTATTTGGCAATTAAGGAAAGTTAGCCATATCCATTCTCACGTGGTGTGCACATGTGCGCAACATCCATTACCCGATTGCACTTCACTTGATGTCCCATTCGGAGATCAAGATGTTCCATCATTCATGGCAAAGTTAGAACTTGAGGTTAAGGTCGAGGATGTGGTGCAGATAATGAACACCCACCAACGGCAGAGTGTTCATGGACATAAAACTAGCTAATTATCCTAGCATCTAGAGGAACCTTTGGTTGCAATAATTCCTCACTGCTATCCCATTGAACACTAACTTATTTACATAATGCAATGATGAGTGAAAAAAACCAAAAGCCATCTTAAGGTGAGTGAGTAGTGTGTAATTATTAAATGTCATGTACTTGCCATGTCATTGGAAAACTAATGAGGACATTGATTTAATGGTAATTATTAATGGAGCTAAAAATTTAGATTTAATAAATATGTAAAGATTAGAATGCTGAAAATATAAGAATTTGCTGCGTGAAAGACAAAAGTTCAAGGTGAGATGTATATTTATGAAACTACCATATTGATGCTAAATCATGATACAGTGGTAAAGAGTTTTATGTTATTAGTCCAAATATCAATTTGACATTTAGCTCTTTTATTTTCTATTCCGAAATGCACTAAAATAATTGTACCATATTTATTTATTCAAGATCATTTTATTTGAACATATTGACTATCTTGTAGAGCTATAGCAATCTGTTAGTAAAGTAAAAGTAATCTGCATTTTACAGTGGACTTACTTTTGTATTTTTTGACTGTTGTTGCAACCAAGATGACAATGGGGTTTATTGTTTGATTTAGGAGCTCATCTTCATCTACCTCGTGGGCTTGATCCCCATATAAAACAACTTTTAAGTTGTTCCCACTGTCAATGAGAGAGGTGAATGTTGATTTTGTTTAATGTTCATGAAAAGTAAATATGAATACAAACATATTGATTTATTGTTTTACCTAGGATCTTAAATGAAAACGTTCCGTTTCTTAACGTCATTTGTTCTATTAGGCAATCAAACATTTTTTACAATAGTCATGGATTTCAAAGCTCTACTGATATCTGGTGGGAAAAAAGCAATTAGGATTAGCATGAATATTGTTAGATTCACATCATGAACAATGTCATGGAGAGTAGGCATGATGAATAAATTTTAAGGTTAAAACAAATTTGAAATGAGTACAACAACATGCATAATTTTGTGTGGTAGAAGTATGGTCAACATAAATTGTTTGTGCAATAGTTTAGAAGAATGGTAAGATCGTAAGACCTGTTAAGATAGCATCATGACAAATCTTGCTGTCCAACTGTTCAAATGTTGTAAAGACAAAGTAGTGTGTTGGGTAAGGGGCCAAATCATCTTGAATTTCTTCAATCTGAGTATTTCTTGTAAACATTATCATCAGCTCTAATAGAATTGCGTTGAAAGATTTTTTTTTGTTGCTGACTTGAAACCTTTTCTTTCGATAGAGGCGGCGTTGTTTAAGTTTAGATGTAAATAGATGCACGTCTGAGCTTTCAATCATACAGTGCATAGCATTTTTCTGCATAATCGAATGAAGTTAAGATTAGTCAACGGTGAAGAAATCGTGATTAAAGAAAAGTGGCAAAAAAAACTTATACTAATTACATATAGTCAAATTATGGAAAGTATGTGTGAGTGATGTTTTTGCAACGCAAAATTGTTTACCTGTGCCTCTGTGGCAAATAAATCTAGACTCAATAGTGTATCTGGTCAACGTGGGTCAATCGATTCCCATAATGGTATTATTTTGACTTTCATTAAGGTGTATGATTGGAAAGGGTGTAGATCATGCAAGTATTGCTTAGTCATTGTTAATCTATGTGCGGTATTGATCAATAACAGATTGTAAGTGCAGCACCAAAAAAAATTGATGCAGAAGGATACTAGTGTTAAAGTTACTAATGTTTTGTCAAAACGAACACTAAAACAAAGCGAACATTGTAGGGGGTTAGTTTAAACAGGTAATGAGCATAAAATACATAGTAAAAAAGTTGAAAATCTTAGAGAGTTAATTGGTATTAATATAGTTTATGGTACATATAATGATCACAACAACAATTTATCAACATAAAATGATTGATCACTCGTCAAATACACATAACGGAATTTATAAGAATGATGGTGAATGATGCAAAACAAATTATTAAGAATAGTGAAGAACTATTTATGTAACCAACGAAATACTGACGGAATTGTTGCCATTGCCGATGGATTATGCTTTTAAGCTTCCAGGCAGGGTCCATCGGTAATTCTGTCGGTATTTTCTAACAGAATTGCCAACTAAATAGTTTCGTGAGTAACCACTGACAGGTCTAAATTTGTCAGTATTATTATTGGTCAGTAAGTTACTGATGAAATATTTTGTTATCAATGAATTTGCCTTTATCGACTATAGGATTTTCGACTGACAACCAATGAAATTTTTGGTTAGTAATTCCTCTTATGACGAATCATAATTATTATCGATGGCAATATTTGTCTGTAATATCCTGGTTTTTTATAGTGATAGATTTGTCTTCTTAACTTTGATCAGGATTTGAGTTAATGTTCTCCAAAACAATCATTGCCCTATTTGGCCTTTATTTATGTACTTGAATATGTATTTGATGGGCTTTAGATTAACTACAAATTTCAACATTTATCTGTACTTGATATTTGACAACCAAATCAATATTGTGTGGAACAACATATCTATTGTCTAATTCAATTTCATTTTTCATTATTGTAGCATACAGTGTATTTCTTCTTTTGTAGACTGGGTATCCATCTTCGTTTATTTCATTTTTGGCTTGAAATTCTTTTGGGTAATATTGGGAACAATGTCCTTTACTCACACATGGAGATTTTGGTCGTAATGGGTCACATGGTCCATGGATTATAAAATCTGCCACCGCTTGGTATCTTATTCGATCTACTTGTTTGTCTGGCAGCTTAGTTGATATAAATCTATCAATATCTTTAAAAGATGAGCATTTAGGATAGACATCTAACCAAAGGAGGATGTGTACATGTGGCAACCCTCACTTTTGGAAATCAATGGCATACGTGATTGAGTATTGCAAAAGAAAGAAAAGTACATTAGTGTATTACAAGATTGAAGCATTTGATAATTAAAAGAAATTTTGTTCTATATGAAAACATAGTTGTTTGTTTTATTTAATTGGCTCACTAGTTGTAGCATGACAGAAATTATTCTTTTCATTAAGGCTTCTATTAAGTATTCGAGCTTAAGTTTGAAAATTCTTAAACTAATATCCGGCCTATCTTTTGGTTTTTAATGTGGTATCAAACTCAATGCTGCTTCAATTTATTTCTATCAAGCATTGCATGTAAATGTGATAAAAAGGTCTAGACAATCATAATATCTACAAATAGCCATGGCATCTTGATAGTTTTGTAGTAGGTACCTAGGGCTACTAGCAAAGCTTGACGGTAGTGCTATTCGCTTGCCAACATTGTTTGCACCATTATCATCCTTTTTGATAGCATCTATTTTACCTTTATACAATTCAGATCTTAATTTTTTTTTACTGTTTCTTATAAATAGTAACCTCTCTTGTTTTATAGTTGCAAATACATCAACAAGAAGTTGTTAGAAAAGTCTGGACCTTTTTAATAGTGCTTTTTGTGAAACCATTTGTTGTTGGATTATGTAAGCATAATATTCTTGCATAAGAGCACACACCAACATATAGGCATGCTTGCTTGTTACTCTATCTATCTAAATAAGTTGAGGACATGAAGAAAACAGAATAAAAAATTCCAAAAAAAAAAACACAGAGACACACAATTGTAGAAGAAAAAACCAAAACATAGCCATGTAAAATAATGTCACGTCATAAAATGTTCCAAACACAAAGACAGACTTGGCATAATACATATGCTTCAGCCAATTCAACAAAGCCAACAGAAATTATTCAAAAAAAGAAGAACGTAGCCTAAGTATTTTGTCATTTAATCTAAGGTAAGAAGTAGTTCAATAAAGAATTGCAATAATAATGAAAGAGATGTCCGAATAGTACTTGCTAGCATGGGATATGAATCCTACGTTGATTTAAAAATGTTTAAGAGAAAGAGTTCAACTTATCTTAAGACTCCTATTTCCCTTATAATGTTATCAACCAAAGCATCCTATCCCAATTCAAAAACTGCCACCTTTAAAAGTAAAATACTATCACAATTGCAACCAACTTTAGTTATCTAACCATTCCAACACCTATTCCATAATTTGCAACATATCTGACAGATAATCAGTTTGATATATTTAAAGCAACTGAAATTGTTGTGTAATATACACTTGCTATTTTTACTTCCTACTTCAATGCATAAGCAACAAATAAAAGTTCAAGCTGAAATGTTACAATTTCAAACAAAAATTAACAGATAACAAATAAAATGGCATCTAAAATAATGATGACCTAAACAATCTCAAAACATGCATGGATGAATAAGAAAGACAGATTCTAGATAAGCAGTTGGAAGTAATATCACAGCAAACATGGATAAATAAAAAGCACACAGTTTGGATAAGTATTTGCGTAAAAGTATAATCACCAATTTGTATAGATTGCACACCAATATATAGACATGCCTACTTGTTACTCTATCTATCGAAATAAGTTGAGGACATGAAGAAAACAAAAGAAAAAAATCCAAAAAAAACAAACCAAACAGACACATAGTTGTAAAGAAAAAAGCAAAGCATAATCTTGTAAAAAAACGTGCACCCGAGCATTTGACTTATTGATTGGTGCATAACTCCCCTACTTAAAGAGTAAGGTTCGAATCCCTCTCTCCTAATTATAAAAAAAAAAAAAACCTTGTAAAATAATGTCATGGCGTCAACAAAGCCAACAGAAATTATTCATAAAAAAGAGAACCTAACACCAGGAAAGCAAATTTTTAAGTATTGAGAAGGAGGATGGTTGGAACTGCATGATTGTAGTTCAGTAGCAAGGCATAAACGGCAGTGATTGGAAACCTATAAGGGCACATGACTTTCGAATGATTGCCTTACAGAAACGAAGATAACAATGCTTGAGTTAATCAAAATTCAGTAGACTTCAGTAAGACATACATATAACCTAGACATATGAGAAAGATGCAACCAATCTGAGAATTAGTTAAAAAGGGTTACACAGAGCAGCACTCAATAAATGAAATAAATTAAGGACAATAGTTGAACAGCAGCTCCCAAGTTGGAACCGTTAATCATTTTAGCATTATGACAAAAATGGAAAGTCCTTTACGCAGAGAATCCCAAAAGCCCAATGTCCTGAATTCTCCAATCATAAATAAAACAGATATTTACTTAAAGGTGTCTTTCATATCTTAATCATTAGATCTTGCAACGCTTACATAGAACAAAACTTGGAAAACAATCTTTAATAAGGATCTCCCAAATGATTTGATGGGTCTCACTTCCAAATTAAGTGTGCTCAAACACCATCTACCCCAGTAAGCAGGAAAGAGGAAATTATGAGAGCAAGATGTCAATCAACAGAGAGAATAAGTAAAATATAAGCTAGATCAAATAATGTCAAATTTTCAGAAAAGTAAATAAGGTTCATCCAACAATTTGAAAGAAACTTTTCAAAGTTCAATGCTGTATAAATCTCACAACTAGCTAAAATCAGTTATCACTTTGCCGAACTGCCCGACCCATGTTAAGTTCAATCCCAAGAAACTATTTTTCCTCCTCCAAACATTATTTTTCTGAATATATTAACAGAAAAGTAAATTATAAAGCAAAAATCAAACAATGGTGCATTGCATTTCATAAAAAAAAGGAAAACGACACCGACAAACGAAGAGGACAACCTGTAGAGAAGATAGACGTGATGACAAAATCAAAACAAAAAGGCTAAAATATGCAGGAACCAACAAAGCATAGCAACAAATCATAAGCACAACACTCGTAACAAAAGCTAGAAAAGGGCCAACAAAGTAGAAAGAAAATGGCAGGCAAGAAACTTTTGGAACAGATTAAAGAAGTAAAAATACTATAATGCATGAATTTTATTTATAAATCCGAAAAGCACCCTAGCCGAAAGAAAAGAAATTTTTTCAAAAGACGAAAATGGGGCTTCAAACTCTGAAAAAGTTCATGAAGTCCAGACAAATATCCGGTATGGCAGCCCACAACAAAAGCAAAGGAGCGCGCCATCTGAAGTACAATAGGTGCAGCCGGCGCAACAAGCAACCATCAAGTATCGATCATCTACAGCGAGCCTAGTCAAGCAAATAGAGGCCAAAGTAGAGCTACAAATGCCAGGCATCCGTCATCCCCATGAAGCCAAAGCAAGCAAGTCGAGACCCTCAATTCGGCACGGGAATGAAAAACTTCAGTTGGAAAAGACTAAACTAAACCTTGGCACGGCAGTTGGGACGCAAACCTTAGGTGGGAAGATCAAAAGACTTATGAAGCCACGAGAACTGAAGAATGAAAAACCTCAGTTGGAAAAAACCAAACCAAACCTCAACACGACAGTGGGGAAGAAAAACTCAGTTGGTAAAATCAAAAGCCCACAGTTGAAAAACATCCCAAGCCCACCAAACGTGTGAAAAACCAAAAACATCCACGCAGCTAAAAAATAACACTCCACATAGTGGCCAGGCAATGCCCTTTGTTGTTCAATTTTTTAGTCGCATAAGTATACGTATCATAAAAATAATATAGTGATAAATAGAGTATGTAATGTCATTTGTTCTTTAATTTTTTATCCACACAAGTATACGTTTCACAAAAATAATATAATGATGAGTAAAATGTCGACCTTATAGAGAATTAAATTAATTATTATTGTTAACTACTTAAATTAGAACACCTTAAGCTTATTTAAATAATTAAATTTAAAATTATTAAAAAAAATTAAAACTAATAAACTAAAATTAAAATTAAATAGTAAATTTGTTTTATAAAACTCACTTAATTACCAGACCTAAGATTATGATGTCTCTTAATACTTCATCTTATTATTGTCTCTCTCTTAACTTAGTTTAATGAATTAAATTGTTAACCTAGAGTTCTAATTTATTTAGAAGTCTGTGTCAAATTTTTGATAAAAATACCTCTCTCAATTAATTTACTATATGTTTATGTGAATTAAATTTAAAAAAGATTCATTAAGTTCGTGCTCTAATTTAAGCTACGTATGGCTTATAAGTATATGTCTATCTTATATGCAAATCAAACTACCTAATCAACAAAGTGCATTCGATCATATGCTATTCTATTCAAGGTCTACCTAAATCTCCTTTGTCAAGCTTTAACGTAGGTTTCCAATTCAATCTAATTGGTGATCAGGCAATTAGAAGCATTAAGAACCAAATAAAATAAACAATTTAAATCTATCAAACATAAGAAAAAGAGAGATAAAAAAATCAGACTACATATTGAGTTCAATCATAATCTTAGATTAATGAATTAGTTTGCCATCAAGTCACACATCATCATCAAATTAAAGTTAATCATCAAAAACAAAACCAAGAAAATAAGAGAATAAGAAAAGATAGAAAAACTCAAGAATTGTATTCTCGATCTCCAAATCTCCTTGAATCTTTCAAATTCTTCTCAACTTCAATGACTTTGTGGCTTGACTATCAGCTGCCAATCTGGTGTTTCGTTTTCTCCTTTAAAAGTCATCCGAAAGGTTGTTTTTATAGGATTTTGAAGTTAAGCCAAGTTAGGTGAAAAAAGAAGTCAATTTCAGCTGAGATTTCCTAGTCAGACTATGTGGGCCGTAACATTGCCCAATTAATTAACAGAAATCGTAATTGTTCTATATTGAGTTTTAAGTTGATTGGAATTCTATATCTTATTTGATTAGGATTCTTGTTTGTGTACAACATTGAGTAGTTGTATGGTTTTAAACTTCTTATTCCACATCGAGTCCTAATCACTTTCTACTTTGGACTTTTATACTACAAAAGTGGATCTTTAGGCTTTAGAATTGCTAGTGCTTTGAGAGGTCTAGAGAGGGAACAACTTGTCAAGCTTCATATTAAGTTCGTGTCGAGTTTCTCATAAAAATACCTCTCTCAATTAATTTACTATATGTTTATGCAAATTAAATTTAAAAAAGATTCATTAAGTTTGTGCTCTAATTTAGGCTACGTATGGCTTATAAGTATATGTCTATCTTATAAGCAAATCAAACTACCTAATCAACAAAGTGTATTCGATCATATGCTATTCTATTCAAGGTCTACCTAAATCTCCTTTGTCAAACTTTAACCTATGTTTCCAATTCAATCTAATTGGTGATCAAGCAATTAGAAGCATTAAGAACCAAATAAAATAAACAATTTAAATCCATCAAACATAAGAAAAAGAGAGATAAATAAATCAGATTACATATTAAGTTCAATCATAATCTTAGATTAATGAATTAGTTTGCCATCAAGTCACACATCATCATCAAATTAAAGTTAATCATCAAAAACAAAACCAAGAAAATAAGAGAATAAAAAAAGATAGAAAAACTCAAGGATTGTATTCTTGATCTCCAAATCTCCTTGAATCTTTCAAATTCTTCTCAGCTTCAATGACTATATGACTTGACTATCAGCTGCCAATCTGATGTTTCGTTTTCTCCTTTAAAAGTCATCCGAAAGGTTGTTTTTATAAGGTTTTGAAGTTAAGCCAAGTTAGGTGAAGAAAGAAGTCAATTTCAGCTGAGATTTCCTTATCAGACTATGTGGGCCGCAACCTTGCCCAATTAATTAACAGAATTCGTAATTGCTCTATGTTGAGTTTGAGGTTGACTGGAATTCTATATTTTATTTTATTAGGATTCTTGTTTGTGTACAACATTGAGTAGTTGTATGGTTTTAAACTTCTTATTCCACATCGAGTCGTAATCACTTTCTACTTTGGACTTTTATATTATAAAAGTGTATCTTTAGGCTTTAGAATTACAAGTAGTGCTTTGAGAGTTCTAGAGAGGGAACATCTTGTAACTCTGTCTTTTGCTCTAGATAGAGCTAGAGTGGTTTGGGTGAGTGTTCTTGAGAGGTTATTAAGGAAGAGTGTGCAAGGGCTCTTGGGTTTGTTTGGGGAATGATAGAGGGTAATTTATTGTACTTTGATTTCTCAATAATAGAAGAACAATTTCACTCCGTAGATGTAGGCAAGAGGCTGAACCACGTAAATTCTTATGTTTTCTGTTTGCTTGATTTCTTTGGGTTTTATCTTTGTTGTTTCTTGGGCAATTTCCACAACAAACTGGTATAAGAGCTTCAAGTTTAGTAAATTCAAGATTCAACAAGGATGTTAAAAGTTACTAGTTCTGCGAATTTTTCAATTAAGAAGTTTGATGGGAAGACTAGTTTCACGTAGTGGCAGAGAAGGATGAAAGATCTCATTATGCAACAAGGTTTAATGAGCCCCTTGCTAGGAAAGGAGAAAGGGTAACCAGATAACATGAAGGATGTTGAATGGGCACAGTTAGAGCAAAGGTGTGTGAGCACTATTCGGCTTTGCATTGGAGATAACATGTTTAACCATGTTATTGATGAGGATTCTACTCCAAGATTGTGGACAAAGTTAGAGAAGATTTACTTGGCAAAAAGTCTTTTCAACAATTTACAGCTTGGCGAAAGTTGTATCGCTTAAAGATAAAGGAGAATGGAGACCTCGTGAAGCATATGAATGAATTCGATGGGATCATTGATCAATTGAAGAAGGTTGATGTGAAAGTGGAGGAAGAGGAAAAGGCATTGTTGTTCCTAGCTTCGCTTCCAGACTCCTATAAGGTATTTGTGGAATCTCTGATATATGGAATGGATACAATAACTTTAGAACAAGCACAAGCAACGATAATTTCTCATGAAGCCCAAAAGAAAAGTAAGGAAAGGGATAGAGATCAAAGTGGGTTGGCATTGGTAATTGAGGTTCGTAAGAGGAAGTCAACTGGTAAGGGATCTAAGGGTGGCAAGTCTAGATCCAACAATGTTCAGTGCTTTCAATGCAAAGGGTATGGACATATTAAAAGGGATTGTCCTACAAAAGGGGATGAAAGTAACGAGAACAAAGGTGAGTGTGCTTTTGTTGTTGAAAGTGATGATTATGATGTCTTTACAATTTCAGAAAATATGAATGTAAATTATTATTGGTATTTAGATTCTGCTTCTGCCACTCACATATGTTATCAAAAAGATTGTTTTGATTTACTTCAAGAAGGGGTGGCTAGGAATTTGAGTTTAGGTAATAAGTCAATAGTGAAGGTCATGGGTCTTGGAGTGGTGAAAATCAAAATGTTTGATGGGATTGTGCGCTCTTTGGGTGGTATGGCCTATGTCCTAAAGATGCGTAAGAATCTAATATCATTAAGCCTGTTAAACTCTAAAGGGTATGGATATTCTACTTGTGATGGAGTGGTAAAAGTCACACAAGGCTACATGGTCCTAATGAGGGCAAATTTGCATAATGGATTGTATCGTCTAGAATGTGAGGCCTCGAAAAGATGGGAATAGTGCATAGGATATGGTAGCTACCAAAGTGAGATTTCATTTGCTGAAGAGGTGATGGAAGGTTCCCATGGTGTAGACGATGGTGAAAGGACAAAAAATGTTGTCAGTAATGAATTAGAAGGGTCATCGAGATCCCTTTCCAAAGTCAATTAGTGCCATTAACTTGATGACTACACAAGTGCATTGGTCGTTTTGTGGAATCGAGTGTTGGACCATGTTTGATTCAGTATGTGTAGTCGTGGTAATTATAAAGGCCAATGATTTGGAAAGTCTTATGCTTTGAGAGTTGTTCAAGGTGATGGAAAGTAGGTAGAGTTAGGAAGTTGCAATTAAGTGTGACTGGTGGAAGAGGTTTAAGGAGTTTGAATTTAAGTCAAAGGTGGAGATTTGTTGAGTTTTAGGTTGACTAGAATTCTAGATCTTATTTGATTAGGATTCTTGTTTGTGTATAACATTGAGTAGTTGTATGGTTTTAAACTTCTTATTCCACATTGAGTCCTAATCACATTCTACTTTAGACTTTTATATTATAAAAGTGAATCTCTAGGCTTTAGAATTACAAGTAGTGTTTTAAGAGCTTTAGAAAGAGAACACCTTGTAACTCTGTCTTTTGCTCTAGGTGGAGCTAGAGTGGCTTGGGTGAGTGTTCTTGAGAGGTTATTGAGGAAGAGTGTGCAATGGATCTTGGGTTAGTTTGGGGAACCATAGAGGTCAATTTATTGTACTTTGATTTCTCAATAATAGAAGAACAGTTTCACTCCGTGGGTGTAGGCAAGAGGCCGAACCACGTAAATTCTTGTGTTTTCTGTTTGCTTGATTTCTCTGGATTTTATCTTTGTTGTTTATTGAGAAATTTCCATAACACTCTAAGACTACTGCAGTGCTTCAACTTCGATAACATTTTTGACCTCTTTCTAGGTCGAACTAAATGAAGTGGTAATAAAAGTTGCAACGTTTTCTCTTATTTCTTTCCAATGGTTTAATAATCATCTCATTTGGATCTTTGTAGAGAGAGTTATGGCCAAAATACCAAAATATGTGCAGTGGAAGTCTACACCTTGAAATTGCTCTTCTTCTTCTACTAAAATTCTTTTTTCATCAAACACCTACCAAAGAATAAGTAAATCAATAACAACCTATCTTAACCACATTAACACTAAATTAAGCATAAAATTACTTAAGATTACATTAACTCACCAAAATTAATTAATTTAAAATAATTAAATAAAACCTACTAATTTCAATGCATTGCTACAAGAACTAAACTAAATTACTATCAAAATTTAGCCCAAATAACTCTATATCATAGAGTTATCACCTTTCTAGGGCTTCGTTATACTATAGTTATAGATAATAGAATAGGTTACAAAATAGCTTAAAGAGTGGCCCTTACCTTCCCTTCTTAACACAATAATAGGGTCTTGCTATACACTTTCATTTTTCCTATCCCTATCCCTACAGCTATCACTTTCTTTTCTTTTATTTAGAAAATAATAAAGTGAAGGTTGCTCTCTTTAAAATGTGATTAGTGGATATTTTAATCTATTAACTAAAACACTAGTGTCAGAAGAGATTCCAAACTAGTAAACAATAATTAATCATAAGTTTTTCTTTTTATTGTTTAGTTTGAAATTCTCTAGAGAAGATATCTCAATCCTCCAATCACCTCGGAAAAGTTGAATATTCTCAACTTGAGCAAGCAAAAGATGAAAAGCCTTAACTGCTAATATATATAGAAAAAAAGAAAGTGGGTTTTCTTATCTCAAACCCGGTGTCATAGGAAATTCTGAAGTAGTCGATTTTTCAACAAGTTACCAATGAGCTTTAAATTTATTTTGATGGATTTTTGACAAATGTTAGACAACTTTTTTGTATTGAGTTTTGGTGGAACTATGATTGATTTTTTATGAATCTCTGACAGATCTCCAATGAATTTTTGACATCTAATAATATCCAAAATTTAATAATATTCAAAATATTAAATTCAATTTCGATAGAATTGATTTCTTTTTTCATTGGAAAATTTTGTTGATAAAGGCTCAACCATTAATGACAAAATATTTCATTTTTTATGGAAGGCATTATTGACTTAGTTATTTGAAATGTAATTTTTGATGAAAATTTCCATCAAAATTTTGTCAAAAAATAATATTTTTGATAGAACTTGAACTCTTTTTAAGGAAAATTTTTCGAGAAAAATCATTATTTTTTGTAGTGTAAATTAAAGGAGGTTTGAAATTAAAAAACAATGAATTAGTATATACTTGAAGAGACAAGGCAAATATTCAATGGTACATACATGGATATATATATAATATATATATATATTATATATATAAAGAGAGGTTATGGAAATNTAGTATATATATATATATATATATATATATATATATATATATATAAAAGAGTTTGATTGAATGGAATAAAAGAATAAAAATTTATTTGAATTTTCTTAAATGATTTAAAGGGTTTTTTAGGTATTATGTCTAAATAAAACAATCAATTGAATTAGGAAAGGAGAATTTTGATAAATATTAAATTTTAAAATGAGCATTTAACTTAAAATATTAAGTATCAAATTGAATTGAAGTGTTTTATTAAAAAAAAATGTATCCAATTGAAAAGATGCAATATAAGCGGATCACAAATAAAAAGTATATGAATACTTTATTAATAAATATAAGTGGGATTGAGAATTAATGTACATTATAATATTTCTACCTGCTATATTTTTTTACCTCTTGTTTTTTAGGAAGTATTAAATGAGAAACTTTTGAGAAATGGTAAATTTCATAAAACCATTTTAAAAATAGCCCATAATATAAAGTTAATTGTTTTTACTCAATTTTTCTCATGACTTGATAAAAATGCCCTTAAAGTCATTTCAGACAAATTAAACCATTTATCATAATTTTTACTCTCGATTTCTCTCTCTAACATCTGTTTGTTGTGCTCCCGATTTTTCTCTCACGATACCTATCTTTCTCTAGTTTTACCACCATTGCCATATCTTTTTGTTTATTTCTCAACATATCGTCATCGATTAACAAACCAAAGAGTAGAAATGATATCAATGTATGTTCTTGAGTTTATTGGTTTATATTCACAGAATTCCAGAGTTGATGGGTTGAAGTTATAAGTGAAATCTGTAAATTGGAACATTGCCCAAAGTTGTTACATGCCATGCTTGCATGTAACAAGTTTAATGCATTTGGCATGTAATAAATCTATTGAATATGGCATGGTTTAAACATGGCATGTAACTTGATCTCTATCTTTGTATTTTATTAGAACATAAACTCTTGGAGTTAAACACCTTAAATATGGCATGTAACAATATGGGGTGTAACTTGATCTCTATCTTTGCATTTCAATAAGACATAAACTCTTGGAATTAAACACTATAAATATGGAATCTAACAACTTTTTTTTTTAAAATAGCATGTAACAACCCTTTTTAAACATGATGTGTGATAACAATGTTTTTTAAATATGGCGTGTAACTTGGTCTCTATTTTTGTGTTCCACTAAGACAAAAACTTTTTGAGTTAAACACCTTAAACATGACGTATAATATTTTTTTTTAACATGGCGTGTCAAAACTTTTATTTTTCAACGTGTAAGTTGGTTTCTATCTTTGTTTTTCACTAGGATATAAACTCTTGAAGTTAAACACTTTAAACATGATGTGTAACAACACTTTTTTGAATATGACGTGTAATAACATTATTTTTTAAACATGGCTGAACTTGTCTCTATCTTTGTATTTTACTAGGATATAAACTCTTGAAGTTAAACACCTTAAATATGACGTGTAACAATTTTTTGGGTCAAAATACCTAAGAAGTTCTTGTACCCATGCATTTTGTTCAATTTAGTCTCTGTACTCAAAATCGTAACATTTTAGTCCCTCTCTCTAACGGCATCTAATTGCACCGTTAAAAAGATGATATTAGCGTTGACATCAGCATCGATGTGGCACGTTTTGATGACATGACACCTACATGATGACGGGGCATGCCACGTGACTTCGACGTGATGATGTGGCAGTGCCACGTGACACTACTATGATGACATGTCAATGTTGATGTGGCATTGACATGCTAACATGTTAGTGCCACATGGCAAATCAAAAATTTAAAAAAAAAATTTTTTTGTGCCATGTCATAGAGACTAAATTAAACAAAAATATATAGTATGGGGACTAAATTGAACAAAATTGAGATGTTGAGGGACTAAATTGAAAAAGAAATATTTGAAAAATATAAATCTTTAACTTATTAATAAGCCAAATATTTTAGTGCAAAAGATTTATGGTGTTAAAAAATATATATAAATATTTTCTTACTTGATTATTTGATTCTAAAATATGTACATTAATTTATCTTTTTTACAAAAATTAAGTTTAAATTCTCTTTTTATAAAAAAATTTTGAAAAAAATTTCATACCTAAAGTCAAATTTAGATGAATAACTTACATTATGTTGGAATAAAATAATATAAAATAATTAAATAAATTCTTTTTTCTTCTATTTATAATAGTATAAAAGTTTGAAACTTATTTGACTTAATTTTTAACTTGAGCTAAATTCAAATTAACAAAATAAATTGGTTTAGTTACAACTTTTACAATTTACAAATACTTATTCTTTTGGAATTATTCAACCTTTACCTAATTTACCTTTTATTTAAATTTACTCAAAATTTCTTATAAAACAATTTTATTTAACTTCAAATACCACAATCAAATTATGATAAATTTAAATTTAAATTATTAATTTGGGTCTATAAAAAATTTATAAATGCAAAATAAAATTATACAAATATTTACAATTATATTTAATTCTATCAACCATAAATGCAAACTTTAATCCAAGAAATTTCAACTTAAAAAATATAACTTGAATATTAAACAAACTAAAAACATAAAAAATAAATAAAAAATTGAAGGGATGGAGTAACTCATATTCTATGGTTGTAATAAGAAGTTTGTAATGCCCATATTAAGCAAGTCAGAATGAAAAATTATTTTTATAATCATCGCTAACTCCATTTCTCCCTTCTTCATTATTTTAAAAGAAAAGCTAAATCAATCTATTTTGCTAATTTGAATTCGGCTCAAGTTAAAACTAAGTCAAATAAATTTCAAATTTTTGTACTATTATAAATAAAAAAATTATTTAGTCTTTTTATATTATTTTATTCCAACACAATGTA
This sequence comes from Theobroma cacao, assembly GCF_000208745.1. Taxonomy (NCBI): domain Eukaryota; kingdom Viridiplantae; phylum Streptophyta; class Magnoliopsida; order Malvales; family Malvaceae; genus Theobroma; species Theobroma cacao. The sequence goes on from NC_030850.1 coordinate 13,263,552, forward strand.
AGTTATTCATCTAAATTTGACTTTAGGTATAAAATATTTTTTGAAATTGTTTTATAAAAGGAGAATTCAAACTTAATTTTTGTAAAAAAATAAATTAATGTATATATTCTAAAATCAAATAATCAAGTAAAAAATATTTATATATATTTTAGCACCATAAATCTTTTACACTTAAATATTTGGCTTATTAATCATCTACTTAAAGATTTACATTTTTTAAATATTTTTTTCAATTTAGTCTTTCAATATGTCAATTTTGTTCAATTTAATCTCTGTATTATATATTTTTACTCAATTTAATCTCTATGACGTGGCACAAACAAATTTTTTTTGAAAATTTTTGAACTGCCACGTGGCACTGACATGCTAGCATGTTAGTGTCATGTTAGCATTGCCATGTCATCATAGTAGTGCCACGTGGCATGCTATCTTATCACTACGATGCCACGTGGCATGCCATGTCATCATGTAGCCGCCACATCATCAAATTGTGCCACGTCGGCACTGATGTTACAATTGAAGTAATTTCCAAAATCAAGGGACTAAAATACGATGTTGAGTAAAGGAACTAAATTGAACAAAATGCATGGGTACAAGAACTTTCCAGGTATTTTGACTTTTTTTTTCAGCATAGTATGTAACAACATTTTTTTCAACACGTGTGCAAATATGAAGACATTTTATTAAGGATAATTTTATTGAGAAATCTTTTCTCTTGACCAAAAACAGTTAAAATTACAAAAATAATTATTTTCAGAAACACTTATCTTTAAGCGCTAAAAAAATATCGTTTGTTTTCAATTTTCTTGTTTTTCAATTTTAATATCTTTAAGCATTTAACTTTTTGTGAATATATATTGAATTAAATATGAAGAAACCTTAAGAAATTAAAAAACAAAAAAAAAGAAAAAAGAAAACCAGAGAGAAATTGTACCAAGCTTTGGGCAACATGGATAATTCTGTCGGGGCCTATGGGTGTTGGTCAATCTAAAACTCTTTTATTAGTCAATTTTATTGACTACACCTCTTTCAATATTTTGTGAATTTTATTGGTATATATATTCTTGTGATTTTAAAATTTTAATCGTTGAGATATTTCTGTTAAGGTTTTTTTTTTTCAACAAAAAACGAATTCTTTTATTATATTGGAACCATTCGTGGAAGACAAACTCCCAACATATCATACATTAACAATTTTCTCGCTCTAATTAGAGAATGTTCAAAAGAAACATAAGACTCTACTGAATCAAAACCATAACTAGCCATATAATCAGCTACCATATTACTTTCACGGCAGATATGTAAAAGATGGACCTTCTACTCATTTTGCAAAATGTCTTTAATTGCACATATTAAATTTGTATTCGCACATGGTAGTAACTTGCCCATCAAAACCGCTTGAACTACCATCTTGTTGTCCACTTGTACCATTACTTTCCTAAACCCTGAATCCCAAGCTAGTCAAAGTCCATAAAGCACTCCCCACAATTCAGCTTTGTATGTTGAACATTTGCTGAGCTTCACAACAAAGCCAGTTTGCCAAGCACCTTCCGAATTGCGAATTACCAAACCACAGAAGCTTCATCTATTGATTTCTTATATGCTCCATCAATATTTAAACTTACCCAGCCAATCTGTGGAGCCCTTCATCCGATCAAAACTTCTTCTTTCCTTCCTCTATAAACTTGAACCCATCAAATTTTGCAAGTGCTGTTGTTGTAGCAGTTGCCATACTTTTAACCAAACTTATGTTGGTCCCAAATAAATGTGCTAAAGGGGGGTGAATAGCACTTTTTGGCTCTTACTAGACTTGATTTCAAATTGGGGGCAAATTGAAGGTTAATGATGAGAAATTTGATGCAAGATGAAGGACCTGTTTTAGAAAGAATGAAAATGAAAAATAAAATAGAGGAGACAATACTAAAAAATTTATAATGGTTCAGTCAAAGACCTACATCCACTACATTTGATTGTTCAACCAATGATTTTCCAAACCAAATAACTAAAACCAATGGAATTCTCAAGCTTCCACTAAGCTTTTGCAATGGCTTTTAACAGGTTCAGCTACAACCTTTAACAATGGTTTTTCAAGGTATCAACCAAAATCCAAAATGGCTTTTTAAAGGCTCAGCCACAACCTTTAACAATGGTTTTTCACGAGATCAACTAAAACCCAAAACTAACTTTTCTATGGCTAAGTTAGAACCTACCACAACAACCAACCTAACCCAAACTTGATCAACCCCTTAAAGTGCCTTGCAAACTATAAGTAATCAAGAAATGAAGAAAAAATGAAGTACAATTGATCATCTAACTAATCTAAGATGTACAGAGCTAAGCTCAAACACTTTTTCAAATGATAGGAGTGAAATACAAGTGAAAAGAGAAGGTTTTGGTCTTCTAAGCTCAAAATCACTTTGGATAACTTCTCTATCTTGTATTTTACTATTGGAGAGGCTTTAAATACTTGCAAAATCAAATTTGGCCATTAGAGACAAAAACTAGTCGTTTCTAGGCATTATTTTGTCTTATAGTATTCAAATTCAAATCTTCAGACAGACTGCTCTTAGTCAACTAACTATGCTTCTTAGTCAATTAAGTCATCTCTGTCTCTAAACCCGATTTCTGGCAGTGAGCTCTTAGTCGACTAACAATAGTTGTTAGTCGATTAAGTCGTCTTTGTCTTTAAACCCAATTTTTGGTAGTAAGCTTTTGGCTGACTAACAATGCTTCTTAATCGATTAAGTTCTTTCTGTCTCGTAATCTAGATTTCTGGCAGTAAGCTCTTAGTTGACTAATGATACTTCTTAGTTGACTAAGTCTTCTCTATTTCTGAATCGGCCATCTTCATTTTTGAGTTTTAATTGGCTAACTCCCTTGATTATTTGACTAAGTGGCTTTTGTTTCTATCCATCACCCGCTTAACTGATTAAATCTTGTGTTAACCAGTTAAGACTAATCTATCTTCATTAAAGCTCTTTCTTCTTTGCTTTTTTAACCAATTAACCCATTTTGCAACTAAACAAGCGTCTTGACTTGCTTTCATATACTAAATATATTAATGAATTTAAGCGTTCTCCTGTACACTTAAACAATATAATTGACATCAATGAATGACAATATTTTGCTATCATAAAAAACATATAGAGTCAACATTCTCTATCTCTTATTTTTAATGAGGACAAAACACTCCTAGATTAAGAGTGCAATGTTTATATTTAATATGAATGCCTCAAATCTTTGTGTCTAATGAGTTACTCCCCCTTAGTCAATGCATCTAGTTTTCCTTACATAATATTCAACAAAACCAAAACTAAGCATCACACACATAAATTAAACATGAAGACCTATTTAACTCTATTTGACTTGGTCTTCCTTCTCTCATTTTACTTTTTCATCATTAAACAAGATATTTAAAACTCCCCTTTAATGAGTGCATCAAGATTTTCCTTTAATCTTTGAATCAAACTTTAATGAATGAGAATCATAAGCACTCATATACCTAAGTCATACAAGCTTATAGATATAGTTCAATAACTTCAAGAGTCAAGCTTGTGTCTATGTATGAGAGTTAAATCATTTCCATAAATTGTCAAGGATTAGTCAAATAATGTTCAAGCAAATTTGATCATGTTGTCATAATCAAAACTACAATAATTTTAAAGCTAACAATCTCCCACTTTTTGATATGACAAAACTATGAGCATAATTTGCATTTGAAATGATTTTAAAATCTCCCCCTCAACATATGCATGAAATTAAATTTGGTCATAAACCTTCTCCCCCTTTTTGTTATATCAAAAAGGTTAAGGAGAGTGAGCATTAAACACATAAGCTCAAGAAATAATGGTTAGCAAAATCCATCAAGAATATAAGCATTAAGACCATGAATATGTAACCATAAAGTCACCAAGTCATCATATATATGCACTTAATATCCTCAACCAAGTCATTAAGAAATATATCCATTAAGCACATTCAAGTATTTATTCATCAAGAAAATCATCAATAAGAATGCCGCATGTATATAAATGTTCAAGAAAAATAACATTTATGAAGTTCAAGAAAGATAAGCATAAAAATGTTCAATAAGCACATAAGCCATATTTTATTTCCAATACCATGTGTTAAAGCTCAATATACCAATTGATAGATGTAAGTAAAATCTTCCCCTTTGTAAAAGCACAATATCAATTATGAGAGATGAAATCATTTTAAAGCTCATTATATCAATTGGTAAAGCACTAGTAAAGACTTTCGTATCACTAAGCATTTCAAGCATATCAACTTCAAGGCTCAAAACATTTAAGATAGATATGATCAATTTAAAGCTTAAGAGAGAAGAGACAATTATAAAGCTTGATGCTAATTTTAAAGCTAGACACTAATTGAGAAAACTTAAGGCTTGATACCAATTATGTAGTTCAACATTCAAGTTTAAGTGAGAAGCAATATAAGGCACAATATTTATTTTGGTGCTTAGAAAGATGTTACTAGTAGCGAAGAACACCAAATGTTGAATCTCACCAAACCTTATTGTTGAAGATCCTAATTCCTTATGATATCAAGGACAATGATTAACTCCCCCTTAAGAAATCATAAGCTCAACACAAATTGTTAGAGATCCTCAATAGATCAAGTATTAGGAGAAAAATCATAAGCCTAGAATAAATGAGCATTCAAATGGATATTCAATTATTTCCCTAATACTCAAGTATTCATGAAACAAAAAAAAAAAAAGGTATGAGCATTTGAATAGATGTTCAACATATGCATCAAATACTCATATTTTCAAGAAGTATTTACATAGTAGTTCCTAGGCATGTCTAAGGTATCATTAGTCTTCAAGCATCATTCTCAATTATCATCAAGTATTATCAATCATCATTAAGCATTCATTATTTATTCTTAATATCAATCAACCAAGCAGTATTAATCAAGCATTTTCAGGAAATTTCCTAAAATATAACAACTCAAGGAGAAAAAATATCATCATTAAGCATTTTTAGCAAGTATTCTTCCAAATCAATTTCAAGCGATCATTCATCCAAGTCATTTTGACACAAGCATTGCAAGATTTATTCTCCAAATTATATATGAAATTGTCAATTCAAGGAGAACTTTCACAAAAGGCATATCATTATTAATGAAGCATGACTAAAGCATTTTGCATTTATTGCAATTATGTAAGAGAGCTATGATCAAATAAGCACAAATTTGATTACACGAAATAACATGGCTATCTTTCTTAATCATGATTCCAATTTTGTTCATCAAAATGCAAGCATGAGTTCAATATAGACATTTACCCGTTCAAAAAATATGCAACCATTGAAGTTCAAGGTACATGTAATTTCTCAATAATTCATGATTCATGAGTGAGATCAATTGTTATAGAATATTGAAAGTAAAGCACTCAACTCATGAATGTATTCAAAGTGAACATTCAATCATCAATGAATACCGATTATCAAGATTCAAGAAAGAGATATTTAATCAAAGCACATTAGGCATTCATTTCTAACTAAAGCTGTAGGCCATATTTTATTTGACATGTCAAGTTGTTTATGGTGACCTATAAGCTAAAGTTGGATGCACACAAAATCTTTAGATCATGTAAACGTTAAGGCTCAATGAAGACATAGTTAACATTTAAATGCATATTCAAAATAAGTTTCAACTATGTCAACTCACAAAATATGCCATGATCAAACTTGACAATTAAATTTATATGTAAATGCATAGCTCAAGTCGAGTTTTTGACTTCAAACCCTAAGGTCAAGCAAAATGAAAAATCATGTAAGGATGTGTCTTGACCAATATAATAGCTGAACCAAAATTTATTTTCATGAAGTTCAACAAGTTCATCATGATCAATTTCATAAGTATAATCAAAGAATCAATCTTGAAACAATCATTTAAGCACAATCATAAAGCATATTTCAAGGATTGATCTTACGATTCATTGTAAAGATTTTTCAACATAAGCGCATGAACATTCCATTTGTTAAGACATGATTTTCCAATGTAAGCACATGAGGATTTATGGAATCAATATGAGTGTCATGCTTGGGAATAGATAGATTTAAGCAATCAAGAAAGTTTTCCCACTTTTCAACAAATGTTTCATTTTCAAGAACATGTACTTGCACTAAATGATCATGAAAATATTCATAATGCATGTTTTAGAGAGTCAATAATTATTTTTGAAAAGGAAATTCATTGAAGAAAATATTGCAATGGAGAAGAAAGTAAAGTAAGAAGACATTTCGGAACTCAAAACCTGTCCATTTTGGCTTTAGAGCACTCAAGAGTTGACTACATATCCCTAAGGTCAACTTTTAATCATTCCAGCAGCATTGTTTACATTTTTTTTCTCCAATAGTTGACTAGCTATGCTAAAGAGTCAATTATGCTTGATTCCTGCATATTGAAAAGCCAAAAAAAGGTACAAAACATGTAATGTTCCAAGGCATAATGATCTCAAAACATGGATTTATGTGAGAATAATTTAGAATTTCATTTCAACCATGTTTAGAACATCATTTTGGACATGTAAGATCAAAGATTCTTCAGGAAAAAACATGTGAACTCAAATTTTGGCTTTTATTGCTCATTGTTCATAAGTGCTAAAAAGTTGAAATGCTTATTTGAAGAATTATGTCTCTAATATGCTCAAACATATTCAATTTACATCATGATGCGTGACTATGACTTATAACATGTACAACAATCATTTAAACAATGTTTAAGCATAATAAGCATCAAATTTAACATTTTTAGTAATTTTTCAGCATATGAACAAAAATGCCCTTGAGGTTATTCAAGCACTCATTTGCAACAAGAACAAGATATAATGGCATTTTCAACATAAAGCACTCTTGTTCAAGTTTTATATCATTGAAATCATTATAGCCTCAAGCATTACAAGAAGGTTTGTACTTTGCTTAAAATATCATCAATGTCAAATTATCGTACTCATGATTATGCTTAAGAAAACTCTTTCAATCTATTTTATAAATCATGAGAGAAATATCAAGCAAAATGGGATTTATGCAATTCATGTATCAAATCAATTTTGCTCAACCATGCTATATCATCAAAAATAATAAATCAATTTCAATCAAAGAGAATAAAAAGATTTTGCAAGAAAATCAATTGATAAAAATTTAATCTTTCTTTACGAACTTTTCAACTTGAAACATTCAAGATTAGACATGTATTGTGAAAAATCATGAGCTCAATATCACTCAATTTTGTTCAATTACGCTTGAAATTATTTATGAAATGTGTAATAAGCATAATGAATCATGTTTATGCATGTCAAGAGTCATTTGCAAATATCTCACAATTATGTTCCAAAAATGCCCTTATGACCATTCAAGTTTACAAGCAAGCATGCACATCCAATAAGAACAAGTCATAAGTATTTTTATCATGAAACAAACTTGTTCAATTCATAAATCATTCTAAACTTAAAGGATGGAAACATTTTTCTGATATAAGCTCATTTTGCTTTAAAAGAACCAATTAAAGTAGTCAAAACTTTCAAGCTCATTATAAACCATCTTGAACTATTTAAACAAGTTCTAGAATGTAAATCAAGATTGTTCAAATGGTCGACTTATGTTAGGTACAAGGAAATCAAGGATAATTTTTTTTAACTCAATTTTCCTTGTCTTAGGCTACTTGAATAAGTGTGAGTGCAAGTCATCAAGTATGCTCATATTTCTATCACATTATCCAACCTTTTATGTTTCAAAATTATGCACAAAAATCATTTTTCCTCAAAGAAGTAGTATGGAAACAACGTCATAAATCATGAGGAAATTTTATAGAAACAATTTTTCATAATCAATCAATCTTAATAAAACAATTTTCTCAAAATAAGAATGATAATATATTTAAGATCAAATATAAGTACATACTCAATCTTTAGATTCATACTTCCATGCAACTTATAGCATGTATCATATTAAATCAAGTTGCATAGCCAAGATTGATCAATAAAGCTCAAAGAATTATGCACTTAATATTCAAGCAAGAATACGCAACTAGAATTTTTAATGTAGAAAAGCAAGCAATTTTAGAAACCAAGCCAAATGAATGGAAAATTCAATAAATAAGTAATCAAGATTCTCATTAAAAAAATTTTAGCATAGAAATCACCTATTTTCCTTTACGTATGGCTAGAGAGCATTCATTCTTCAAGAATTGTTCCTCCTTGCTCTAGTACACCTACAAGAGACATTTTTCATTTGATCTTTGGTCTCCAAATTGCTTTGGATCCTTGAAAGTTAGTCTCATCACAAAAAATTCCTTTCGGAACCCACACTTGTCTAGATTTATAAGGTAAGAATTTTCTAATTGGATGAGTGTATGAACAATAACTATAAAATGTGCAATGATTGTATTTGGTCATTTTGGAAGATGAGGAATTCATGGAAGCCTTTTGTTTCTCATATAATAAATCTTCAAATTTATTTTCCACATCAAAATTTTCTTTTTCCGAAATATCAATTTTCTTTTGGTAAGCTTCAAAATCCTTTTCCAAATTTTCATTTTCTTTTGTCAAGTCAATTTTTCCTTTCATCAAAATTCATTTTCAACATCGAGTATGGAAATAATTTTCTTGTGCTTCATATTCATTTTCTCAAACTCAAATGCTAAATCCTCAAAAGCATCATGCAATTCATCAAAAGCATATGAATTAAGTTCACAAGATAAAGACATTGCCTTTATCTCTTCAAGAGCCATAAGGCGTAATTCAATTTGATTTGAGGATTCATCTTCACTTGATTCCTTATCTGCATTTGCCATGTTGTTTGTTGAGCATTGATTCTCGCAAGAGTTGTCTTCCAATTCCTTTTCCATCTTTGTTTCTCCATATAACTCTTCTAATTTTTGCCAAATTTCCTTAGCACTTTTGCACATGAACACTTTATCACATTCTTTATAATCAAGTGCATAAATGAGAGTGTGCACGACCTTAGAGTTGATTTGTGCTCTCCTCATTTCAGCTTCAGTCCACTTACTTTTATCTTTGGAAGTTTTCTCACCATTGACTAATTAGTAATCATCGGAATGAAAGGACCATCGGTAATGACATTCCACATTTCCTAGTCATAAGCCTTGACATAAATGGACATTCTAGTACTCCAATAAGGATAGTTTGATCCATTATGTCACGACCCAGAACTCCCATCGAGCCCATGACAACCGTCGCGAAGTCCCGATAGGCACTCATTACCCCGAATGCCGATCGGAACCCCGCAAGGCTTAGCATCAGCTTCCGCATCTCCCCGGTGAGCGACAGTTATTAAATCTCACATTTCAAGAAATCATAAATCGTTTCCAACTCAAAACAATAAAATATTATTTTCTAGCTCACAAGGGCATTTTCGTCATTTTTTTTTTTGAAAATTTCAAAATCCGTAAAAATGTAATATGTAAGTGGAAACACATATTTCATGATTTAAATTAAATTTTGAAGTCTAAAACATTCGTTTAAAGTAAAATTATAGCTATTTGAATATAATAAAAACATTAAATAAAATATTCTATTTTCTTAAAACACAATATTTTCAAAGTCTTTCTAAAATAACTTTTGTAGCGTAAGAGTAAAATAAATTTATTCATATAGTAATAAAGATAATTAAAGTATGAAATTTCGTTTACAATGACACGTGGGCCCCCAACTGACCAAGAAGGTGTAGGGCTACGAACCCTTACTTTCTAGGATGCACTCCGAGATTAATTCTCGTCTTAATCAACTATCAACAAATTGTCCTAAGCCTGAAAAAATAGATAAAGAGAGGGGTGAGATTAAATAATCCTAGTGAGTAAACAATTACCATCAAAAGCATCTAAAATCGAATAGATGGAGACAATATAAAAACGTTATATCTCAATAATGTTCATAACACAAAATTCGTTTCAATCTATACCAAACAATTTCTTTTCATCAAAATTTCCTGGCTTATGAATTTCTTAAACTTGGCCCCTACCAGAATCATTCTCGCGGGTACCTTCGTCAAGGTATCCCACTGAGACCGCCAAGACTGTTCAATAACCTATACCCATAAACATGTTTTCACATCTGACACACAGTCGTTCCTTGGCGTTGGTTGAGTCTCATTCTCACGTGGTGGGCCGAACGTGAGGCACATCAAATCTTACTTCAGGAGATACTTCATCCAACATCTCCCCCCGAAGGTAATTATATAATTGGGTTACCGTGCCCCTCTTATAGGCAGTCCACGAAAACCCCCACCACTGCAGTGACCGTTTAATATACCACGAGACCCATAAAAATTTCAATAGCATAATATGGTGAATAAAATGTAATCCAGCTTACCGAGACCAATCCAAAACTGTTCATATATTTCATGTCAACCTAAAAAATTTAGCCATCATGCTACCATAGTGTCATAAGCCACAATTTCAATAACATATAAAATCATAAATTTTAACACAGTCTCCATACACTCAATTTTTCCAAAACAATATTTGATTTTAAAACCAGTATAAATCTCATTTTTATTAAAAAATATTTTAATTGGAAAACATAATATTTTATAATTTAAACTCACCATTCAATAAAAGCATCAAACAAGTATAATTACTCTAGATATTTAAGACGATAAATTGCCCACTCACAGTTTTAGGAGTCGATGTACTCCTAATCCCAGTATTCAAGCACAATCTCTGTACTTTTACCAGTTTAATTTGCTCACCACCTATCCACAATGTATAATACATAATTCACCACATCAATGCTTGACCATTATAAAATCAATTCAGGCTCGGTATATATGCATGATATGATATACAACTTATCCGACTACTGCTTAAATGTGGTGCGACCTAATTCGGCCTATTATCTCCAATTTAACTCCAAATCAATTCTTCTCACTTTCTACACTTCAATTATACTTAAATTACCTTAGTTACTGTGAATGAGATTCAATTTATCAGTCTCGATAGCAAATTACCAAAATACCCCTTGTGGGTAAAAATTCATATTTTTGCTCCGAAAATTTCTATTATTTTTCTAGGCTCATAATTCATCATTATTCATCATAATTCCTCAAATAAACATCAAGATCATCAGCCAATATTCCCCTAGAAATTTGGCCAATAATGGTAATGGAGGAAAATAAATTCTTTTCTTGTTGTTTTATTCCTAAATATGCTAAACTAACTAAAAACACTAACATAACTTAAAATCAAATTAATCTAACAACTTTCTCTCTCCTAATCCATTTTGATCAGCCATCAATTCATCATGAAAACATGTAATTTAAGCATGGAAAATAAGGAGAAATGCTTAAGGAAGATAGATTTCTAGCTTAAGTTGAAAAATCCTACCTTTTTCACTTGTTTTCCTTGATTTTCCACACTTTTTCTCTTGAAATTCCTCACCTAGGGTTTGTTCTTCCTCTCTTTCTCTCTCTTCCTTGCTTGGCCGAATATTTGGAGAGTAATGGACTGATTTATGTTATTTTTTTAGTTAAATAATAAAATATCCTAAGCTTGACACATGGCATTTTCTTATTGGTTCATTTTTAAAACTTTAAAAATTTTAAACCTTTTATCTCCACCACATGATTAGTCAAAGGTCAAAAATGAGGATAAAGGAAGACCTTGTGCTGGACAAATGTCCTAGTGGTGGAAAATTACAATTTTGCCCCTGAAATGGTAAAATTACCATTTTACCCCTATACTCCAAATCATACCGAAATTAACATTTTTCACTTCTAAACCTCAAATCATACTCCAATACTCAAATCATACTCCAATAAGTCAAATGGGGCCAAAAAAGCTTTTCTAAAAATTTCCATTTTGTCCCCAAGTGGCAAATGACCATTTTGCCCCTAGATAGTGAAAATTTCGGTTTGACTCTAAATTGATCCTCGAACTCCAAATCACCATTTTAAGTCATCCCTGAACCATGAAACTCTTAATTTCACCTTAAAATTTCTATTTGAACTAGTTCGAGGCTTAATCGACTTAATGATACCATCATGGGCAATATTGTCTTTTAATAATTTTCTCAAACTTCCTAAATATGTAACCATTCTATTGAGCATGTAAATGACGTCGTAATTATTTTATAAAATAGGGTTTGACACATTAAATAGAGGAGGCATATTTATGCATTGACCCTCAACATCAAAAAAATTTTCTAGAGCATTTGGATCTCTTCTAAGGATGTTAAGCCTTAAAAATAAGGGTTAGGCTCTAATACCACTTGTTGGTCCCAAATAAATATGCTAGAAAGGGGGAATAACACTTTTTGGCTCTTACTAAACTTGATTTCAAATTGGGGGTAAATTGAAGGTCAATGATGAGAAATTGATGCAAAATGAAGGAACGGTTTTAGAAAGAATGAAAATGAAAAATAAAACAGAGGAGACAATACTCAAAGATTTATAGTGGTTCGATCAAAGACCTACATCCACTATCTTGATTGTTCAACCAACACTACTAAAAAAATCAGCCTTTTTCAACTGAATTTTTCGTTGGAAAGGCATTTCCAGTGGAATTCTAATGAAAAATTCCGTTGAAAATTCCGTCGGTAAAAGCCTCATGGGCAATACTTTCTGTTGAAAATTTCCATTGGAAAAATGAACTCATTGTAGGGTACCCGACTGGATTTTCGTTGAAAATTTCAAACAGATTTCCAACAGAATTTTTCGTTGGAAATGAAGTTCCGGCGAAAAATTCCGTTGGAAATTGGTTTCCAACGGAATTATTTTATATTCAAAAAAGCATTTGCAATGGAAATTTCCGTTGGAAATGATTTTCCAACGGAAATTATTTTACTAGATTACCAATTTCCAAAAAAATTACCAAAAATTGCTTTCCCAAAAAAAAAAAACAAATTTTCATTTCGATAATAAAATATCCATTCACATCGACATTTGAATTTCATATTATATAAAAGAAACAAATATTAAAAACCAAAATTCAAAGTGAAACTCATACAATTCAAAATTACCCTAACACACAATATCTAAGAAAAGTTCAACACATATGATTATAAAGCTAAAATTGTTATTAAACAGCTATACTAAAAAGTATCTCAGTGTAGCAGTGAAACATTGACATCATATCATGAAATGTGATCTTACTTGTGCAGATGTTAGCTTGAAGGTCTCGCATTTCTTTGTTTTAAAAGCGCATTAGTCATGATCATGCTTTCCATACGTGCCATAAATTCACTCATGCTTTCCACCATTGCATTTGTAATTTCTTCACATATTTCTCCACATAATTCATCACGTATCTTACCCAAGTTTTCTGAAAGATTTTCTACTTTTTATTCTAATGCAATTGTGGGACTAGTAGCGTTTGAGGGCATAGAGCCACATGCAAACTCAGATGTTGCTACATTGCTGTGTGTTCCAGTAAGTAAAGCTATAGCAGGGACCCGAGTACCAAACCCATACACGTGAGTGCGTGTAGTCTCAATCCCTCCTATTGCTTCAGTCCAAGCATTCAAATCGAATTCTGGTTGAGAAGATGAATCCTCTCCATACTTCTGCGATAGTACAAAATTATACATTTCCTACAAAAAAAATTAAATTAGATTAGTATTCAACTACAGTCGTCAACTTTAATTTTAGAATTAATCAATTTGGTACGTACACTTGTAGACTTGGACTCGTTATCTATAAAATCACTATGACCCCCTAAACGCTTATGAGTACGGTTGAACACTTCCAAAAAGCTAACATCTCATTTCATCTCAATTGCCTGCATTTATTTACAACTATATATACTCAATCATAATCGATATATATAAATTACATAAAAGGAAAAATCAAAGTCAAACTACTAAACAGACAATTTAAATTTAGTTTAAAGAAAACAAAACATATAAATGCAAAGTAAAAGCAATTTATACCATCCTTTTTGCATGAACCACAAATGGAACTGAACTGTCAATGTGCTTTCGGATGCTTCCTTCTTTTGCCGTCAAATGATTTTGCCTTGTTTTTCTCAATTTGTCTTGCCATCCTTCTATACCCCATACCATATCGATAAGGAGATCCTAGATTTCATTCATGATCTATTCCCTTGACATGCCTTTGCAGTCCCTAATGTTGTTTGTTTTGGCTTCTGTCATTGCTTTATTCCTTTCTTCTAACAGCATGTCTCTCAATTAATCAGAACAAATTTTCTCCCATATTCGTCGAACCAAAACATTGTGATTTGCAAACCAAACACATTTTTCCTAGTTCAAAATAATAACGTTATTAAAAAAATTGATAGAAATTAATTGACAACATAAAGTTATAATAAATAAATAAATAACAAACTACGTACCTGAAATTTTTGAAACATTAACTCCTTTACATTATTAGGGACTTTCCTCTATGTCGATCATGGACCATTGAAGTGATTTTTGATGATCCTTGTGATAGTAGCGGTGACCCCTAGCTCGAAAAAGTGCTTGTAGAATATAAAAGAAAATTTTGATATATTAATATTTTTAACAAATATAACAATTTCATTAACAAATATTAGAAATATCTTAAGACAACATACCTCTCCCCAATTTGAGTTATATGCAATCTGTTAGCTGGATCAACAGGAGTTTGTAGTCCTACACTAGGCCCTCTACCCCTTGACCTTGAGGATGCGTCATTTACACTTGCACCTAAATCAAGAAATGGGGATCTACGAGAATCGTGAGTAGATGTCTCATTTTTTACTTGCTCTGCAGATGCACCCAATAAAGAAGGTGTCTCAAATGGCACATCATATAATTGTCAATGTTTTTTTATTTTATTTGATTTATATCTTCTTCAGTTTAAAGCAGCTCTCTATTATAAGTGACCAATTAATGTCATTACTTGACCAATGTTTTCTTATTTTATTTGATTTAATTTTATTTGATTAATTTGATAATTAGTTTATGGTTTCTATTCCTTCTTTATTTTTAATTATTATTTTGTAAAAAAAATGTTAATTATAAACGTAACTTATTTCTTGTTAACCAAGATATCTTATCAGATTTAACATATGATAGTTGCCCCTATCATCCATTAACTTACCTAGTTCTGCTCAATCCGTTAGCAAAATGTAAAATAGAATTAAGTTTTTAATTTCGATTTATGATTATGGTTTGTAAATATATCCAAATTACTTATTTGTATTTTTTTTTTCTTTTGAGTTGGAAGCATAAATTAAGGAAAAATACAAATTATATGAGCTTAGGATTATGGTCTATAAATATATTCAAGTTAATTATTTGTAAATTTTTCCTTTTGTTTTTTTTTTCTTTGAGTTGAGGAGCATAGTTTCCATAGTAAATATTATATAAGCTGAATTGAGATAATTTCATTAAATAGAGAAAATTTTATGTAAAACAGTTCTAGCACTAATAAAAATCTTTCAATATTGTTGCTAAACATTAAGAAAATGGTAGCAATCTTGTTGCTAAACATGAAGAAAATGGTAGTCAACTTCTTCTAAGAAATTAAGATATGTGATTTCTTTTGTTTTTTATCTTTAGAGCTTATTTTGTGTGAGCACATACCAAGACAAATATTATACCTAATTATTTATATAAAAGGTCTGTACAACTGTCTTCAAATCCAATGAGGGGTTTTAGGAAATACTCAAATTCATTCCAAGTTGACCATATGAAAGTTTGTCGTTATTTTTTGTTGTAAATTTTTTTTGGAAATTAGATTTTGCTTATAGTTATCAACCTAAAAATTCATTAAGTAAATAGATAAGATAATAATGTAACAAAGATAAATAGTGTCACATGCTATTAGTTTAGAATCTTTAAGAGGAATTATAATCATCAACAGTTTTGAAATTCATTCATAAACAAACTTTAATTACATAGCATGTCTATAGACTCAGCAACAAGACCTCGTGTCATGACCCAGTACTCCCCTCGAGCCAGTGACAACCGCCGCAGTATCCCGATCGACACTCATTACCCGAAATGCCAACCAGAACCCCGTAAGGCTTTAATATCAGTTTCTCATTTCCCCTGTGAGTAACCGTTGCCAAATATCATATTCTAATAGATTTTAAGCTATTTCCAACTTAAAACAATAAAAAAATGATTTCTATCTCACAAGAGCATTTTGGTCATTTTTTCTTGAAAATTTCGAAACTAGTTAAAAATATAGTATGCGAGTACAAAACATATAATTCATAATAAAAAATAAGTTTAAACGTCTAAAACCTTCATTTAAAATGAAATTATGATTAATTGAATATAATAAAAAAATAAAAGAAATATTCAATAAAATATTCTAATTTCTTATAAAACACTATTTTTAGAGTTCTACGTAAATAATTTTTGCAGCGTAAAAGCAAAATAAATTCATACATACTGTAATACAGTAAGCCAGAGTATTTATGTCAAACCTTACTCTATAAAATAATACGACGTCATTTACATGCTCAATAGAATGTTTACATATTTAGGAAGTTCGAGGAATCGTTAAAAGACGATATTGCCCCTAATGGTACCATTAAGTCGATTAAGCCTCGAACTAGTTCAAATAGAAATTTTAAGGTGAAATTAAGAGTTTCACAGTTTAGGGATGACTCAAAATGGTAATTCGTAGTTCGAGGATCAATTTGGAGTCAAACCAAAATTTTCACTATCTAGGGGCAAAATGGTCATTTGTCACTTGGGGTCAAAATGAGAATTTTTAGAAAAGATTTTTTTTTTTGAGCCCATTTGACTTATTGGAGTATGATTTGAAGTTTAGAAGTGAAAAATTTTAATTTCGATATGATTTGGAGTATAGGGGTGAAATGGTAATTTTGCCACCCCGGGGGTAGATCGATAAATATTCACCGCCGACACTTGTCAAGACCAAGGGATTTTATTCATCATGGAAATAGATAAACATGAGAATTGTGTGGTGGAGAATTAAAGAATTAAAAGTGAAATATTTAAAATTTGAACCAATAAGAAAATGCGATGTGTCGTGTTTTTATTATTTTATTATTTCTTTATAAAAAGGCAAAAAATCAGCCCATTTCTCCTATAGTGATCAGCCAAACCAGAAAAGAAGAGAAACCAAGGAAGAACAAACCCTAGGTGGGAAAAATCAAAGAGAAAGTGTTGAAATTCAAGGATTTGATCAAGCAAAGGTAAAATTTCTTTGATTTTGCTAGTGCTTTACCTTACCCATGCATTTTTCCTTAATTTTCATGGTTAAATTACATGTTTTCATGATGAATTCAGGGCTGGTCAAAATGGGTATGGAGAGAGAATGATCTTGGATTGATTTGATTTTTATGTATGTTAGTGTTTTTAGGTGATTAATGATGTGTAGCATGACAACAAGTGAAGAAAACCACCAAAGGTTTGGAACCCATCAATAGCCGAATTCTCTAAGTGAATAATGAGGAAGAATGAGATGTTATTCTAGGTGATTTGATTAAGAAATAATAGTTTTTGGTGTAGGAATTAATGAAGTATGGAGAGAAAATTAAGTTGAAAAAATCACGGAGTTAGTGTACCATTGTTGGCCGAAAGTTCCAAGAAGAAAAGTGAAGATAAACTTTGCCTAATTGTATGTTAATTAATTGTGCTTGGTGAATTGAGGGATTGGAAAAGAAATGGAGCAAGTTGGAGTGAAATTGGACGCATTGGCTAATTTAACGGATGAAAAATTGACTTAGGCCAATATCGGGTCTAGATGGCTACCCGTGCTTTTTTCATTTCAGATTATGCATATATATCGAGCCTGAAATAGCTTATGATTGTTAGACACAATTTAATTGGAATATGTGTCATGGATTATGGCTAAGTGGTGAGCCATTGGATACGGGTAAAGGACTGTACCCACGAACTGAAAATAGGAGTATTTCTGCTCCTAATACTGTGAGTGAACTTATTATAGTCTTAATTATCTAGAGTTGTTTTATACAATTGTATGATTTTATGAAAAATGGGTTTAAATGGTAAATTGCTATGTTTTAGGAGAAATTGTGAGTTTATAAAATGATTTTATAAATTTTCTGAAAAATTGAATACTGGTTTTGAAAATAGAGTAATTGGAGATTACCTACTTGTGTTATAAATTGTGTTTTAAATTATATGGCTTATAGCAATATGTGAGCATGAATGGCAAAGTCGGTATTTGTATCAAAATTATATATACTATGTATTCAGCCTTGAAAGGCTAGATTGCGATAAATTGTCATGTCATGCAGATAAGGATTTTATAAATCAGGTGGTAGATAAAATAAAGATTAGCTACTGCAGTGGCGGGGTTCCGTGGACCAACCTATTAGAGGGGCACAATAAACTCTTTTATATTCTCACCTCGGTCGTAGAGGCGCGTAGGGTATCTCCTGAGATGGGCTTTTTAAGTGCACTTCACGTGGACCACCGCGTGAGAGTGAGACTCAGTCAACTCCAAGGAACGGCTGTGTGTCAAATGCAAAAACATGTTTATGGGTATGGGACATTTAACAGCCTTGGCGGTCTCAGTGGGATACCTTGACAAAGGTACGCGCGAGAATGATTTTGGTAGAAGCCAAGTTTTGTGAGATATATAAGCCATGTTGAATAATTGAGCAAACTGAATATTCATGTTATGAAACATATATTAGAAAATAATATTTTAATTCATCTCTATTTACTAGCCTTTAGATAGTTTAGATGGTGTCTGTTTACTCACTGGGATTATGTAATCTCACCCCTCTTCCTATCCACTTTTCAGGCTCAGGACAGTTTGTTGATAGTTGATTAAGACGAGAATTAATCTCAAAGTTGCATCTTAAAAAGTAAGGGTTCGTAGCCCTACACCTTTTTGATCAGTTGGGGGCTCATGTGTCACTGTAAAAGTAATTTTATACTTCAGTTATCTGATTTAAAGTATGTATAAACATATTTATCTTTTACACCATGTTTTTGGCAGGTTTCGGTATTTTTAAAAAAAAATGACGAAAATGCCCTTGTAAGCCAAAAATAATAATAATAATATTTTATTATTTTGATTTGAAAACGACTTATGATTTCTTGAAATGTGAGATTTAATAACTGTCGCTCACCGAGGAGATGCGGAAGCTGATGCTAAGCCTTGCGAGGTTTGGATCGACATTCTGGGTAATGAGTGCCTATCGAGACGTCGCGATAGTTGTCACAGGCCCAATGGGAGTTCCGGGTCATGACAATTTAATTTAATTTACAATAACCAGTAAGCCCCTGAATAACTAAAAGTAAGGGAGACTGTGAACCTACAGTTTGGAAGATGTAAATCCAATGGTAGCCTCGGTGAAATCAGCTATCTACAGCCTATTCTGAGCCTGAAATGGTGGAAAGGAGGGTGGTGAGATTATATAATCCCAGTGAGTAAACAAACATCATCAAAAATATCTAAAGTCGAGTAAATGGAGATAATTAAAATATTTCATCCCAATATGTATTTCATAACATAAATATTCATTTCATTTAAATAATCAACATGGCTTATGAGTATCTTAAAAGCTTGGCTCCTGCCAAAATCATTCTCGGGAATACCTTGGCCGAGGTATTTAACCGAGTCTGTCAAGGCTGTTAAAAAGTTTTGTATACACATAAACATATTTTTAGTTTGAAAAACACAGTCGTTCCTTGGCGTTAGCGGAGTTCATCATCACAAGGTGGTTCGGCGTGACGTGAACTCTAAGCATACCTCAAGAGATACCCTACGCACCTCTCCGACCGAGGTACATATATAATTGGATTTCGTGCCCGTCTAATAGGCTGATCCACAGAACCCGCCCACTGCAGCAAGCTAAACCCACCATACAATAAAAATTCAACAGCATGACATGGCAATTTTATCATTATCTAGCCTATCAAGGCAAACAATAGTTTATACATTTTTAACACAAATACCAATTCAGCCATTCATGCCAATATTGCTATAAGCCAATCAATTAGAACCATAAATTCACAATACATCAAATGGTCTCCAATTACTCTATTTTCAAAGCCATCATTCAATTTCAAGACAATTTATAAAATCATTTCATTTAAACACATTTTGTTTATAAAACCTAAAAGTTAACCATTTAAACTCATATTCCATAAAATTCACAAAATCGAATAAAAAGACCTCTTTAGATGATTAAAATGATGATAAGGTTACTCACTATTTCGGGAGTCGAATTTTAAGAGTACTCCGACTATCGACGCTCGGGTACAATTTCTTTGCCCTTATTGAAGGATTCACCACCTAGACATAATGCATAATCAAGCAATTTACCACATTGGTGCTAAACCGTTATAAAACTATATGGATGCATGAAATGGAATGCAAATTGTTCGGATTATCGTCTAAACACGGTGTTCTACACAAATTCAATTATGCACCTAAATAAAACGATATTGATCTAATTCGATCTATCTCTCGATTAACTGGCCAATCTGTCCAATTTAACTCCAAATAATTCCATTTTTCTCCCAATACTCCAAATCATCAAACACAAATTAAATAACTTGAAATATGACAAAATCATCCTCACACTTTCTCTTAGAAAATTCGGCCATGGTGGGTGCATCAACACTATAATTTTTCAAGCTTAATTCTCACACCATAAATCACTAATTCCTAACCAAATCACTTGATATAAAATTAAAATCATCATCAATATTCCACATGGAGAATTCGGCCAATGATGGGTGATGGAAGAGCATGAATTTTTCTTGCTTGATTTTCATGCTACACATCACTAACTAAAAAAACTAAAATATCTTAAAATCTAACCAAATCAAGCATCAAAACTCCTCCCCCCATGTCCGGCCAGCAAGGGTATCCTCATGCAAACTTGATTCTCAATCATGGAAAATGAAAAAGAGTGCATAGGAAAGGTAGATCACAAGCTAGAATTGAAACATCTTACCTTTTTTCACTTGTTTCCTTGAATTTTCACACTTTTTCCTTGAATTTTTCCACCTAGGGTTTTGTTCTTCTTCTTTTCTCCCCTTTACTTCCTTTGGCCGGCCAAGAGAAATGAGTTGGGAGGGTTATGGGCTGATTTTTAAAGCAAAATAATAAACGAATAAAAATTTGACACATGTCACAATTCCATTAATCCACGTGTCATACTTACCCATTAAGCAATCTCTTTCCACCACTTAAATTTCCTCAATTATCCATGATAATGTTGGGTAAAATCCATGTACTGGACAAGTATTGGGTGGTGTAAAATTATAATTTTGCCCCTGAGATGGCAAAATGACTATTTTGCCCTTATGCTCGAAAAAATGCTGGAATTAAAATTTTTCACTTCTCAAACTCTAATTATGTTCTAAATAGTCAATCTTGATCAAAAACTTCTTCCAACATTCCAATTTTAACCTCGGGTGGCAAAATGACCAATTTACCCTTAGGTCATGAAAATTCCAATTTGACTCTAAATCGGTCCTCGAACTTCGAATCACCATTTTAAGTCATTTTGAGATTTTAAAATTCTCAATTTCATCTTAAAATCTCTATTTGGACTAGTTCGAAACTTAATTCAACTTAGTTGTACCACTAGGTACACTACTGACTTTTGACGATTTTTTGGGGCTTTCCAAGGATGCAAGCATTCTATCAATCACATGAATGACATGGCTAATATTTTATAAAGTCAGGCTTGACATCCCGTCCAAGCACTCACCGAAAAAAGTGAGCAACGCACAGAGATCGGCAGCAATAACGGTCTATGCTCGACAAATAGGCTCAGATCCGATCCAAGAACTCACCAAAAAAGTTAATGTAGACACCTATTACACAAACAAATATATATAACAAAATTAATCAAGAAATAAATAAAATAATCAAATAATATAATAAAAATGAAAATTAAACAAAATTAATTAAAAAATAATAAAATTAAATAAAAAGCCAAGAGGGAACAGATAAGGATCGAAAAGGAAGGAGAAATCGGAGCTCTTTGCACCGATCAAGAACCCGTCGACAAAGAGGAGAGAAAGATTCAAGTTTTTTTTTGTCAGATCCAAGGATTGTCGGTGGAAGGAAGAGTTATTTTGGGTTTTAGGTGACCGAGCTTCAAGGCACCGGTGGTTGGGAAGGTGAGTGAGAAAGACAAAGTGGTCAGCGGAGGGAAAAGTTTAGAGAGAAGTGAAAGGGTGGTCGCGGCTAGAGAGAGAAAGGGAAAGAAAAAAATGAAGGGAGGGATTGCCGGCGAAGGGAAGAGATATTTAGGGTTTTGGGTGACCGAGCTTCAAGCCACCTGTGGAGGGGAAGGTGACAGAAAAAGAGAAAGCGGCCAACGGAGGGAAAAGTTTAGAGAGAAGTGAGAGGGTGGTTGCGGCTATAAAGAGAAAGGGAAAGAAGAAAATGAAGGGAGAGGAGAAAAGAGGGGTTTTTATACTTAGGGTTGGTTGCTATTAAACGGCGTAGTTTTGACAGTTAAAGAAATTACCGCATAAGCAGCAAACGGTGCGTTTGGTGTGAAGAACATTGGGTTTAAGAGAAAGGCCTAGGGTGCCCTTCTCAAATGGATCGATTTTCTTAGGTCACTATTTAAGCCCAAGTCAAGTAAAGGTTTATTTTTTTTATATATAGATCTGTTGTGGCTTGGGTTGGTCAATTTTGTTTGTTTTTAGGATTATTGTGTAATTGTGTAGGATTGAGTTCAAATTATTTTAGCATAATATTATAAAAAATCTCTACGTAATATTTTTAGAGTTAGGAAATTAATGCAAACCAAAAAGTATGTAAATAATAATAGCAAAAAGATAATAAAGTAAAAATATATATTTTAAAAAAATGTTTAGTTATAGAAAGGATTTGAATTTAGGGGAATATTTATCAAAAATATATAAACCTTGGCAAATGAAACATACATATAAAACAAAATAAATAAATGTCTAAATAAAGTATAGTTGTAGTAATGGATTTAGTTTGGTTAGAAAAAAAATTAATTAAAAAGGAAAGAAGAATAAAAGTAAAAAGAAAGGAAAAGAAGAAAAAGGACATGGAAGCAATAATATTATAAAATTAAAAATAATAAACAAGTAAAATAAAAATATATAAAAGTATGATAATAAAATAAAAAAAGTAAATATTTGTCAACAAGGGTTAAAATGATGACGTAAAAATATATTAATTATAATAATAAAATTTATGTTTTGGGTCAATATTAATAGTTAAGAAAGCATAGAAAATTGAGTTTTAAATATTAATCACAAGAATAATGTATACCGATGATGGGATGTCAATTCGGAACAGAAGAAGTCGTAATTCCGAGTGAATTTTCTTAGGTTAAGGATTTCGATTAAGACTCCACCAGTACAATGTGAGAGTCTTAATTTGGAATTCTAATGTTCTTTATTTTAAATAAATCAAAAACTATACATATTTAATCACCAATTTCCATTTGACTTATATGACAGTTACAATTCGTTTGAAATTAAGTTGGGGAGTTTTAAAATTAGAATGAATGGGTGGTAGACTTGGTTAAAGTTTAACTCATTTTTCATTAAGGCAAAGGTTCAAGTCACCTTATCAATACAAATTTAAATATTTTGAATTTTATCAATAAATTAATGTTTAAAAATTACTCAATATAAAACATAATGGTATATTACTACATTTATTATATATATTAATGATACAAATATTATCTAATATAATTTGATATATATTAAAAAATTTGTATAATTGCTCATCAATATAATTTTATGAAAAATATAACAATAACTATAATCATATAAATAAAATTACTATAAGCTTACATATAAACATATTAATATATATTAAATATCTCATATACATACATATATATATATTAACTTATAAAGTTATATCAGTTAAAGAATATAANTCTATCTTCTTCATTTATATATATTAACTAATTAATCCTAAAACATACATAAAGTATTAGTATTTTTTAAAAATTTCTTATTAGATCTTACCATGTGTTTTTTTTAAAAAATAAATATTTGTTTTCTTCTTTTTATCAATTTTTTAATGTTATAGAATCAATTAATTTGAAATTATTAATTTATAATTTATGATTCAATAAAGTTTAAAAAAAGTAAAAAAAAAATAGCAAAAGAAAACATAATTAAACTTTTAAATATTATAAACTTCACATATTACTATATTTGCTTTTAATAATATCAATTTTTTATAAAAGACTAATAAAATTAATAAAAAAATTTAAATATTTTAATAAAAAAATAAAAAAATTATTATTACCAACGGAATATTTCGTTGGAAAATTTTTGTTGGTAATAACTTTTTCCAACAGAATTTCCATTGGTAATAACTTTTTCCAACGGAATTTTAGTTGGAAACTTCAACCGGGTTTTTAATTTTTTTACTCCTAGAACTTTTCGACGGATTTTCAACAGAAAATTTTCCGTTGGAAATTCGGTCGAACATGGTGGTCTCCTTTTTTTTTGCTCCCCAAAAATTTTTTCAACGGATTTTCAACAAAAATTTCGTTGAAAATTCTGTCAGAAATGGTGGTCTCCTTTTTTTTTTTTGCTCGCCAAAAATATTTCCAACGGAAATTCTATTGGAAAAATTTTTGCCTCCTGTTTTTTTGGCTCGCCAAAAATTTTTCCAACGGAATTTTTTCATTGGAAATTTTTCGTTGGAAATCAGTTAGAAATCCGTTGGAAAAAATGGATTGGAAATTTTTTAATTTTCCATTGAAATTCCGTTGAAAATTTCCAACGAAAATTTTTTTGTCGAAAAAAACAAAATTTTTTGTAGTGCAAGGATTTCCAAACCAAATCACTAAAACCAATGAAATTTCCAAGCTTCCGCCAAGTTTTTATAATGGCTTTCCACAAGTTCAGCCACAACCTTTAACAATGATTTTTCACGGGATCAACTAAAACCCAAAATGACTTTTTAAAGGCTCAACCACAACATTTAACAATGATTTTTCACGGATCAACCAAAACCCAAAACTAACTTTCTAAGGCTAAATTAGAACCTACCACAACAACCAAGCTAACCCAAGATTGATCAACCCCTTAAAGTGCCTTGAACACTATAAGTAATCAAGAAATGAAGAAAAGATTAAGTACAATTGATCACCTAGCTGATTTAAGATGTACAAAGCTAAGCTCAAACACTTTTTCAAAGGATAGGAGTGAAATACAAGTGAAAAGAAAAGGTTTTTGGTCTTCTAAGCTCAAATCACTTTGGATAACTTCTCTATCTTGTTTTTGACTGTTGGAGAGGCTTTAAATACTTGCAAAATAAATTCTAGCCGTTGGAGACAAAAACTAGCCGTTTCTAGCCGTTATTTTGTCTTCTAGTATTCAAATTCAAATCTTTAAACAGAATGCTCTTAGTCAACTAACTATGCTTCTTAGTCGATTAAGTCATCTCTGTCTCTAAACTCAGTTTCTGGCAGTGAGCTCTTAGTCGACTAACAATACTTCTTAGTCGATTAAGTCGTCTCTGTCTCTGAACCCAATTTTTTGTAGTAAGCTCTTGGCTGACTAACAATGCTTCTTAGTCGATTAAGCTCTTTCTGTCTCATAATCCAGATTTCTGGTAGTACGCTCTTAGTTGACTAACGATACTTCTTAGTCGACTAAGTCTTCTCTGTTTCTAAACTGGCCATCTCCATTTTTGAGTTTTAGTTGGCCAACTCCCTTGATTATTTGACTAAGTGGCTTCTGTTTGTGTCCATCACCCACTTAATTGATTAAATCTTGTGTTAACCAGTTAAGACTAATCTGTCTTCGTTAAAACTCTTTCTTCTTTACTTGTTTAACCAATCAACCCATTTTGCAACTAAACAAGCATCTTGGCTTGCTTTCATATACTAAATATTTTAATGAATTTGAGCTTTCTCCTGCACACTTAAACAATATAATTAGACATCAATGAATGAGAATATTTTGCTATCATAAAAAACATATAGAGTCAACATTCTCTATCTCTTATTTTTGATGATAACAAAATGCTCCTAGATTAAGAGTGCAATGTCTATGTTCAATATGAATGCCTCAAATCTTTGTGTGTAATGAGTTGCTCCCCCTTAGTCAATGCATCTAGTTTTCTTTACATAATATTCAACAAAACCAAAATTGAGCATCACATACATAAATTAAACGTGAAAACCTATTTAACTCTATTTAACTTAGTCTTCCTTCTCTCATTTTTCTTTTTCATCATTAAACAAGATATTTAAAACTCTCCCTTAATAAGTGCATCAAGATTTTCCTTTCATCTTTAAATCAAACTTTAATGAATGAGAATCATAAGCACTCATATACCTAAGTCATACAAGCTTATAGATATAGTTCAATAACTTCAAGAGTCAAGCTTGTGTCCATGTAAGATCAAATGTATGGGAGTTAAATCATTTCGAGAAATTGTCAAGGATTAGTTAAATAATGTTCAAGCAAATTTGATCATTTTGTCATAATCAAAACTATAATAATTTTAAAGCTAACAACATAGGCAGCTCCTAGTTAGAACAATGGTAGCATCAAACACCGCACTATTACACCACTTCCACAGATGCCAACAAACCAAACCGAATACAACAAACCATGGATTCTCGTATAGTATCAGCTGATGTTTTTGGAGATTACATACTAGCCATTCCAGTAATGGTAATGTGAAAAACACGTTGTGCTCATGGTGTGGAATGATTCTTACCTATAAAGATGTCACCACCATGCAATCCCGTAATACATGTGTCATGGTTTCATCTTCCATCTTGCATTGTGGACTCAACAAATCTATTGTAAGCCTTCTACGCAGCCTTTCTCTATTGGTCAAAATTCTCCCATGTAAACATTGAAAAAGGAACGTTCTTACCCTTTGTGGCCCTTGCCACCTCCAAGCACCTTGCCATATTCCACTTAGCTTGACATCTGTCAGTGATGATAGTTGTCTTAAATAATCATATGTCGATGCTATGGTAAACTAACCCGATGCAGATAATCCCCAATATGGTTCATCTTGTGAGATAGCTAGTGTAGGAAGCATGACTTGTAGCACCTGCATCAGCACATCATACGGAAGACAATTGAATAGTTTGTCATGGTCCTAGTGACCATATGGATTCAAGAAGTCTCACACCAAATTCTTATCTAGTGCCAGATTTGGCACTCTATATGTTATATCAGCCAGCGTTTTGTCACCTAGCCATTTATCCTTCCAAAAATTCACTATCATGCCATCTTCAATTACCCATTTGGTAGCAGACATAAAAACTGGCCATAGTCGACTTAATGCAGTCCATAAATTAGAAGCTCCACTTCTTTGAATATTTCTTGGCCTTTGAGCAATATTAATATTATACTTACCATTCAGTATTCTAACCCAAAGTGCCTCCTATCTATTTCTAAGTTGCCACAATAATTTCAAGAGGAATGCCTCATTCATAAGTTTTAGCCTTCTTTATTCCCATGCCACCTTCATCCTTGGGTTGACATAATTGCTCCCAATTAATAAGATGAACTTTTTGATGGTGTTCATCATTTCCCCATAGGAAGTTTTTGCACAAGCACTCAATTTTTTGACAAATGCTTATAGGTATCGACATTATTTGCATCGTATAGTTCGAAATAGTCATCAATATAGATTTTAACAATGTGAGATGTCCTACAAATGAGAGCATTAATGCCTTTCAAGAACTAAGTCTCATGCTTGGAAAAGAGAGGAAAATTTGTAAGAATTACAGTGAAGTTGGATTTAACAAAGCCATTGATACCATTCATCTACGTGAAAGGAAGAATACAGAAGGTTGAATATGAGGGTCTGCCTAGGGTTTGTTATGTATGTGGATTGTATGGTTATGTCCAAGAAGAATGCCAGAATAAAGAAGGTACTCAGTTTGCTAGTACGAATGAAAGAGGACAAGTGGATGACCAACGGCAAGAGGCTTCACCATATGGCCTTTGGATATTAGTTAGTCAGAGAAAGCCAAGAAGATATGATGGGAGGAACAAAATACAAGCAGAAACAATGGCAAACAACCACACCAAGGACGGTTCGAGGTTTACGATACTAAATCATGCGCCTAATGATGGGCCTACTATGCAAAAGGATACCAAGGCGACTACGTGGTACTTGAGAATGGAAAGAAAATGCACAACGTGGTGAGTGAGACCATTGTCACTGGAAAAGGTACGTCCACGAACCTAATAGAAAGCAAAAGCAAAAATAGATAGGACAAGTGTCACAACCCGGTACTCCCCTCGAGCCCGTGACAACCGTCATGGTACCCCGATAGACACTCATTTCTCGGAATGCCAACCGGGACCCCGCAAGGCTTAATATCAGTATCTCATTTCCCCTGTGAGTAACCGTTGTCGAAAATCATGTTCTAGAAGATTTTAAGCTGTTTTCAACTCAAAACAAATAAAATAATAATTTTCGTCTCACAGGGGTATTTTAGTCATTTTTCCCTGAAAATTTCGAAAACCAGCTAAAATGTAATATACGAGTACAAAACATATAATTCATAATCAAAAGTGAGTTTTAAAGTCTAAAATCTTTATTTAAAATGAAATTTTGATTATTTGGGTATAATAAGAAAATAAAGAAATATTAAGTAAAATATTCTAATTTATCATAAAACAATATTTTTAGAGTTATACATAAATAATTTTTGTAGCGTAAAAGTTAAATAAATTCATACATACTGTAATACAGTAAGCCAAAGTATTTAATTTAATTTACAATAATAAGTGGGCCCCTGAATAAAAAAAGTAAAAAGGACTATAACCTACAGTTTGAAGAATGCAAATCCAACGGTAGTCCTTGATGAGATCAGCTATCAACAGTCTAATCTGAGCTTGAAATGGAGGGAAAGGAGAGTGGTGAGATTTTATAATCCCAGTGAGTAAACAAACATCATTCAAAAGATCTAAAGTCCGAGTAAAAGGAGACAATTAAAATATTTCATCTCAATATGTATTTCATAACATAAATATTCATTTCATTTAAATATTCAACATGGCTTATGAGTATTTTAAAAACTTGGCTCTTGCTAAAATCATTCTTGGGGATACCTTGGCCGCGGCATCTAACCGAGTCCGCCAAGGCTGTTATACACGTAAATATATTTTTAGTTTAAAAAGAACACAGCCGTTCCTTGACGTTATCGGAGTTCATTGTCACGAGGTGGTTCGGCGTGACGTAAACTCTAACCATACCTCAGGAGATACCCTACGTGCCTCTCCAACCGAGGTACATATATATATCCAGATTCTGTGCCCTTCTAATAGGTTGGTCCACAGAACCTGCCCACTGCAGCAAGCTAAACCCACAATACAATAAAATTTTAACAGCATGGCAGGGCTAATATAATACTACCCAGCCTACAAGGGTAAAATAAAATAATTCATACAATTCATAAAACACAGCCCAACCCGTCATGCCAACACAATAACACTATAACATAAGCCATCAATTTCTAATCAAAAATTTGCAACATACCAGTGGTCTCCAATTACTCTATTTTCCAAATCGTTATTTTGTTTCAAGACAATTTATAAAGTCTTTTCATTTAAACACATTATGTTTACAAAACATAAAAATTTACCATTTTAACTCATTTTCATAAAATTCACCAAAACTAAATAAAGACATACTTTAGACAATTAAAATGATGGTAAGGTTACTCACAATGTCTAGAGTGGGGATTTTCGAAATACTCAGACTACTGGTCCTCAGATACAATTCCCTTGCCTTTATCGGAGGACTCACCACCTTGACACAGTACAAAATCGAAAAATTCACCACATTGGTACTAAATTGAAATTAAACTAATTTATACTACTAATGCATGATATGGAATGCAAAAGGTCTAAATTTTGCCTAAACACCGTATTGACCTATTTCGGTCTTTTACTCGATAAATTGAAATACGCATCTAATTTAGCTCCAATTGATCCCATTTCTTTTTCTAATGCTTCAAATCGTCAATGTCCAGCCAAATAACCCAAAAATCAGCAAAGCCACATTCATATTCCTTCTTGGAAAAATTTGGCCAAAATGGTGCATCACTGTCATAATTTTTCCTTACTTGNAAAACCATGATTTCATAATCAAATAACCTAAAATAACATCACATTCTTCCTCACCATTGACTTGAAAATTCAGCTAAGGCTAGGTAATGGGAAAAATGAATGTTTTTCTACATATTTTGTTTACTAACATGCTAAACTAACACTAAACACTAACATATATCAAAATCAAATCAATCCAACAATTTTCTCTCTCTACACCCATATAACCAGCCATTAAATCACCATAAAAACATGCAATTTAGTCATGGAAAATAAGGAGAAATGCTTGGGAATAAGAAAACTCAAGCTTAATAGAAAAAATCTTACCTTTTTCACTTAATTTTCTTGAAAATTCACACTTTTTCTTTGATTTTCTCTCTCTAGGGTTTGGTTTTTATTTTCTCTCTCTTCTTGCTGGTTTAGCCGACCATGTGGTGGAAGATGGGCTGGTTTTTGTGCCTTTTAAAAAAATAATAATAAATTAATAAAGGCATGACACGTGGCATCATATCATTGGCCCGTCTTTAATTTCTTAACTATTAAGCTTTCTCTCTCCTCCATGTAAATTCCTTCAAATATCCATGATAATATTGGATAAAATCCATGTGCTGGACAACTGTCGAGTGTATAAAATTATAATTTTACCCCTATGCTTCGAAAAGTACCGGGATTACAATTTTTTTCACTTATCAACCTCAAATTATACTCCAATGAGTCAAATGTGATCAATCTTGATCAAAAACTTCTTCCAATATTTCAATTTTATCCTCAGGTGGCAAAATTACCATTTTACCTCTAGATAATGAAAATTACGGTTTGACTCCAAATTAATCCTCGAACTCCAAATCACCATTTTAAGTCATTCATTGACTGTAAAATTTTTAATTTCACCCTAAAATCTCTATTTGATCTACTTTGAGGCTTAAATCAACTTTGTTGTTCTTTTAAGTACAATACCGACTTTTGTAAATTTTTCGGGACTCTCCTAGCATGCAAACATGCTATCCATCACATGTATGTCATGACAAGTATTTTATAAGGTCAGACTTTACAGCACTACCCCCTTTAAAATAAAATTTTGACCTCAAAATTTTCACTTACCAAGTGTGAAGAAAAGATGTGGATATTGGTTTCTCATCTGGCTTTCGACTTCCCACGTCATCTCCTCTATTTGAGCATTTTTCCACAATACTTTCACCATTGGAATGCTCTTGTTCCTTAGCACTCGATCCTTTCGATCTAGAATACGTACAGGTTGCACCTCGAACTTTAAATCCTCATGCAACTCAATAGGAGGTGTCTCTAGAATGTGAGAGGGATCCGGAACATACTTTTTCAACATCGAGACGTGGAAGACATTATGAATTCGATCTAACTCTGGGGGTAATTCAAGTCTGTAAGCCACTAGCTCAATCCTTTCAATGATACGAAAGGGTCCAATATATCTCGGATTAAGATTTTCCCTCTTTGCGAATCGAATCACACCTTTCATTATCCAATAAATACAAATTATCACAATAGTATAATCAAATAAGATTTAATACTTGGAAATTTCAAATTATTACCTTTCCAAGGAGAAACCTTAAGAAAAACTTTATCATCCACTTCAAACTCCAAATCTTTCCTTCGTCTATCACAATAATTCTTCTGCTTATCTTGAGCTGTCTTTAATCACTCTCGGATAACCTTGACCTTGTCATTTGTCAGATCAATCAATTCCACATTAACCAATTTTCTCTCTCCCACTTCATCCTAACAGAGTGGAGTTCGACACTTCCTTCCATACAAAGCCTCGTATGGTGCCATCCCAATACTAGACTGAAAACTGTTATTATACTCAAACTCTACCAATGGCAAGTGTCTGTCCCAACTCCCAATAAAGTCAATGACACAAGCCCGTAACATATTTTCCAAGGTCTGAATAGTTCTTTTAGATTGACCATTAGTCTGCGGATGAAAAGCAGTACTAAATCTCAATTTAGTTCCGAAAGCCTCCTGAAATTTAGGCCAAAGTCGAAAAGTAAACTGAGGGTCTCGATTTGACACAATAGAAACCGGAACTCCATGTAGTCTCACAATCTCATCTATATAAAGTTTCGCCAGTTTCTGAATAGAATACGTGCTATGGATAACTAAGAAATGAGCGGACTTAGTCAGTCTATCCACAATCACCCAAATAGCATCCTTCCCACTCTGTGTCCGCGACAAACCCAATACAAAATCTATAGTCACGTGTTCCCACTTCCATTCTGGAATCGATAAAGGCTGAAGAGTACCTGACGGTTTTTTAAGCTCCGCCTTTATCTGTTGGCATGTGAGACATTTTGCTACAAACTCTGCTATGTCTCGTTTCATACCCGACCACCAATAACTTTCTTTAATAGTCCGATACATCTTGGTACTTTCAGGATGTAAAGCGTAGGTGAAAAAATGAGCTTCCTCCAAAATAGCTCGTCTTAACTGATCATCCTTAGGGACACAAATTCGGTCTCTAAGCATCAATGTACCATCATTGCTGAGTCTAAACTCACTAGTTTCTCCATCTTGCAACATTTGAACTTCCTGTTTCAACCAATGATCAGATTTTTGCAATTCTCTGATCTGATTCAACAATGAAGGTTTCACAACGAAACTAGCAAGTAGGGTTCCATCCTCACCATTATTCAATTGGATCCCTATAAATTTCATCTCAAGTAACATCAGAAAATAAGAACTCCGAAGTGTTGCTAACGACGATGAAGATTTACGACTTAAGGCATCCGCTACCACATTTGCCTTCCCCGAATGATAATCAATCACCAAGTTGTAATCCTTAATCAACTCCAACCATCGTCTCTGTCTCAAGTTAAGCTCTTTCTGGGTGAGCAAGTATTTCAAACTCTTATGATCAGTACAAATCCGACAACGCTCACCATATAAATAATGTCTCCAAATCTTTAATGCGAAAACTACTGCTGCTAACTCCAAGTCATGAGTAGGGTAATTCGTCTCATGCTTTTTCAACTGCTGGAAGCATAAGCTATCACTTTCTCAGCCTGCATCAACACACACCTTAATCCCAACTTAGATGCATCACTGTACACCACAAATTCTTTTCCATTAACAGGAAGTGTTAAAACATGAGCGGAGGTTAACCGGTTCTTTAGCTCCTGAAATCGATTCTCACAAACATCATCCCACTCAAACTTAACTCCTTTACGAGTCAAACGAGTCAGAGGAGCTGCTA
Source organism: Theobroma cacao (assembly GCF_000208745.1). Lineage (NCBI taxonomy): Eukaryota > Viridiplantae > Streptophyta > Magnoliopsida > Malvales > Malvaceae > Theobroma > Theobroma cacao. The sequence continues at coordinate 13,296,770 of NC_030850.1, forward strand.
TCAATGAAAATCCTTGAACAAACCTCCGATAATAACTAGCTAAGCCAAGAAAACTAATAATCTCTGTTGCCGTTCTTGGTTGCTCTCATTGTAAAATTGCCTCAATCTTCTTGGGATCGACATAAATTCCAGCTCCGGATACCACATGTCCCAAGAAAACCACTTCCTTTAACCAGAACTCACATTTAGAGAACTTGGCATAGAGTTGTCTCTCGCGCAAAGTTTGCAACACAATGTGCAAATGGGCAACATGTTCATCATCATTCTTCGAATAAACCAGGATGTCATCTATGAACACTATCACAAACTTATCTAAGTATGGATGAAACACCCTGTTCATAAGATCCATAAAAGCTGTCAGGGCATTAGTCAAACCAAACGGCATCACTAGAAACTCATAATGCCCATAACGCGTCCTAAAAGTAGTCTTGGGTACATCCTGCTCCTTAATCTTCAACTGATAATACCTAGACCTCAAATCAATCTTTGAAAACACCATAGCACCTCGTAATTGATCAAAAAGATCATCGATCTAGGGTAAAGGGTATTTATTCTTGATGGTCACTCAGTTCAGCTGACGATAATCAATACATAACCGAAGAGTGCCATACTTCTTCCTTACAAATAGGACTGGTGCTCGCCAAGGAGAAATGTTAGGGCGAATGAAACCTTTATACACCAAATCTTGTAGCTGGACTTTCAGTTCTTTCAACTTTACCGAAGCCATTCTATATGGAGGGATAGAAATAGGTGCGGTACCCGAAAGTAAATCAATAGGAAAATCAAGCTCTCGATCAGGAGGTAGTCTCGGTAACTCATTAGGAAATACATCAAAAAACTCACTTACTATTGGGACATCCTCTGTCACGACCCGAAACCTCCTTCAGGCCCATGACAGCCGCTGCGACGTCCCGATTGACACTCATTACCCGAAATGCCAACCGGAACCCCGCAAGGCTTACATATCAGTTTCTTTCCTTTCTTATGAGCAATCGTTGTTAAACATTTCATTTTAAACAATTACTGGTCGTTTCCGACTCAAATAAATTCAAAGATAATTTTTTTAATTTAATTTTTTTAAAAAAGATTTATAGATAAATATCACTATTCAAAATATTGATTAAAATGTAACATTTTTATATAAAACAATATTTATAGAAACACGTGTAAGAAATTTTTTGTAATGTGTAAGTAAAATAAATTCATACATACAAAAATTTACTAAGTTATAATGTACAATAATGGTTACAATGACAAGTGGCCCAAAATACACCCAATGTTGGTGCTAGAAACCTACTGTCTGTGTGGTAAAGATGTCAACTGGAATTCTCGATAAAATAGGGTATCTACAAGCTACCATAGACCTGAAATGTTTGGAAAGGAGGTGGGTGAG